>NW_007250883.1:194769-239378 GCF_000164805.1 Carlito syrichta | reverse complement strand
ACTTGCGATCTTTCCATTTTCTTTATGTGTGTTTGTAGAGATATAAATTTCCCTCTTAGAGTTGATTTCATGGTATCCCAGAGGTTTGAGTAAGATGTTTCTTCATTTTCATTTGTTTCCAGGAATTTTTTAATTTCTTTTTTGATTTCAGTGTTGATCCAGTAGTTGTTCAGCATCATGCTGTTTAGTGTTCATGTCTTTGTGGGTTTTGGGGGAATTTTGTTGGTATTGTTTTTATTTTTATTCCACTGTGATCTGAGAAGGTACATGGCAATATTTTAAATTTAAGGAAATTGTTTTTGCTTGGTTTATTGCCAAGGATGTGATCAATTTTAGAGTATGTTCCATGTGGTGATGAATAGAATTCATATTCTGTGGTTGTTGTGTGGAATATTCTGTAGGCATCTATTAAGTCCATTTGGTTGAGTGTCAAGTTTAGGTTCTGGATCTTCTTGTTGATTTTTTGCCTCAATGATCTATCTAGGGCTGTTAGTGGGATATTCGAGTCCCCTGCTATAAAAGTGTTAGAGTCAATATCTTTTTTTAGTTTACTTAGTAATTTCCATATAAGTACTTGTGCTCCTGTGCTAGTGCATATATATTTAGGATAAATATTTCTTGTTGATGGATTGAACCTTTTATCATTATGCAGTGTCCTTTTGCATCTTTTAAATTTTTTGATAGCTTAAATGTTGTTTTATTGTACATTAAGATTGTGACTCCTGCCTTCTTTTGTTATTCATTTGCCTAGAATCTCATTTTCCAAGAAAATATAAATTTTTAAATTTCATTTTTAACCTTGTAATCTTGATTTTCTCGACACTTCTTTTTTCAGCCTGTTTGTATACTTCCTAACTTCTCATCTCAATCTTTATTATCAGGTCTTCTGTATGTTTAGGTCTTTGTCATAGGAAACAGAATTTACTCTACTTAACTTAAGCAAAAATGTACAGATTACAGATTGTATGGCCTAGAGAATTCCAAGAAATTCTGAAGAAACAAATTATTGAGATTTCAGGAATAGCTCCCATGGACACAGTATAGAACCTGGTCAGCATGGCAGATGTTATTTCCTCTGTGATGAGAAAACCATCTTCCAATGTGAGACATAGTCTACACAGAGTCTCCAGAATCTTGCTGCCACTACAACAATCCAGAAACCATTGTAATCAATCAGTAAGGCAACACTACTGGGAAACTGCTTCACTATGGTACTAGCTCCAAATCAATGTTATTTCTGTTGCAATCTATACAGCAAAACAGATGCCACACATGCTACCTTGACATCCATGGATCTCATGACCAGGTATTAGGATCTCTGCTAGTGATACCACAGAAAATAAAGCACATACTTCTTTGACCACAATTGCCAGTAGAAATAGAAACACCTTTTGCTTCACTTTCATCTTTCAAGTCTTATTAGAGTGTATCCAGGTAGTGGACTTTATTCATATATAGAACCTTAGCGTTAGTAGAGTCTGGAAATAAAATGTGACTTTTTGTTTTCTAGTACTTGTAATATCAGGTGAAACCTTGAGAAGAATTTAGACAAATGTTGAATATTGAGCCAACACATCTGTCTTAATCTACCACTTTGGATATCCAACTTCATATGTGTCCTTCTTTCCAATCTCAACCTTTCAGATAACAGCAAAGATTGATAAAATAAATTCTGCAATGATACAGCTTTCACTGTACAAATGAAAATGCTTTTACCCTCTCTTGAGAAAGGGAAGCCCAAGATTTCATTAGCCATCACATTCACAATTAGGTGATACTTATTTCCCCTTGTGTCCCATCTTGGTATACTTTAACGTATGGGCAAAATTGCAATGTAAACTAACATACTCTATGTAAAATGATAGAAGAAAATTATAAGGAAAAATGTTAAAGTAAAAATATAGATATAAGCATATAAGCAATTTCTGCACTTGACCATGAGGTCATAAGTATTACTTATAACTTCCTTCCTCCCAAAATCATTTCCCAGGTCTCTTTCCCTTTGGACAACATATCAAATGAGCCAGGACTTTTACCAGGTAGAGTGACCCAAATCTTCATATCTGAGGTGTCTGAGCCTTTGTTAATCTTGCCCACTAGTCCATTAAGGTCTATAGTTGAACATGGCAGACACAGGGTATGTTTTAAAGGATTTCCTGAGTTGCAGATATGGAAGTACAACCCCTTAATAATCAGAATCAATTACCACAGGAAACGTACCAATCTTCCTTTATGTCTGTTGCCCTACTGGCATGAGTAGCCAATATTGAAAGGTGGCTACCACAACATTTAGTTTTCAGAACCATTAATGGATTCCTGGTGGGATCATTCACCCCTTCAGTACCAAGACCCCGAAACTAGCAAAAGCAATGCCACAGAAACATGAAACAAAAACACTGTGAGTGGGTCATTAAATGCCCTAAAGCAGAGCATAATAGCAATTTAGCCCTAGTGCCTGAACCAGTATGTTCCAGCTATGAGAGTGAAAGAACTACATACCATTTGTTGGCTCAAAGCATATACCATCCTCTATGAAAATATTCTAATTTAGCAAGGTATAGACCTATTGTTTTTGATAGTCTATTACATCTTTACAAAAAGCCCATTGCTTCTGAGAACATACTAAGAATAGTGAATCTCTTGGGAGTTGGACCATTTTTTTTCACCTATTTCTTTAAATGATGAATTTCATGGTTGATCAGGAGTTGTGTTTTGTGGTAATACCAGGATTAAAAAATAAACTATTCAATAAGTCAGAAAATGCCGATTTATAAAGTAGGCAGTCAAAGCTAATCCATATCCAAAATAAGTAGCTGTTCTAGTCAGTACATTCACTTCCTCTTCCAAGATAGGAGGAATCCAGTGAAATCAACCTGTCCCAAGTTGCTGTCTGGGTCATCCTGACATTGGTGCTATAGGTTGCTCTGAGCTCACAACTAGCTACAAAGACATATTTTTCCTTGATGATGGTAATGATTTAAGTAATTCTTTGTCCCTGTATGTCTACCTTCTATAGACTAACAAGATTGTTGTTGCCTTTTTTCAGATTGTTCCTGTAGCAGTGACTGTATTCATCACAGACTGGAGAACAGAATAGCACTCTTGGCAGCATTAGCCAAAGGAATTTATGATGCCATCTTAAGAGGCTCGTAGAATTATTGGAAGGCCCATAGAAAAGGAATTCACCATACCCTGCTTCTCAATATCCACAAGAATTATTAACTAGAATATCTACTATGCTTCGGCAAAAACTTCAAATCTCTTTCTTATGGGCTTGCTGGCAGAAGAAGTAAGGCAACTGCCCCACACTTTGGCCTTTAATATTACTTGATGCCATTCAGTTGGTGAAACCTAAATTGCCTCCAGAATTTAAGATGCAAAATAGTCCGTGACTTGTTGTTTTCAGCTTTTTATCTAAAAATAACTGAAAAAGCAGAATGAGGAGACACAATATAGCAAAGGTTGGAATGGATATGGAGTGTCAATTCTTCCTGTCCACAGTCCTTCCTACACACAAAAAAAATAATTATCCTTTCCCTTGGTTAGATTCATTCACTCATTCCACAGTATTTGTCAATATCTACTATTTCATTTATTTTACTGTAATTTATTTTGCAAAATGTTCTTTGATGGTAGGATCTTTGTTTTAGTCTGTATCACCAGAGCATGTCATGCCCATAGTAGGTGACTGATTAGCACTTGGTTTCATGGGATTTTTGATAGTCTAAAGCAGACATTATTAAACATTTACTTCTATTTTCTCTAGATTAAAAATAAAAAAATAGAAGTAGCCACTTCTTAACAGATGCTTGTTTTTTTCCACATTGCAGAATCTTTTCACAATCTTCACTTGGGTGTTTGTTTATTTATTCATTTATTCTTATTCTTGAAAGAAGAGAAAGAAATTCAGGCTGGAAGTCTGCTCATAAACACAGCTTGTTAGTTTAGGTCCTCACATTATTTCTTCAGTTGGTCTTAGATTTCTGCTTTGAGATATTCAGCTGGAAGACTGGTAAATGCAAATTTACATTGGAAGTGTAGAAACCTAGCTTCCTGAGAGAAGCAAAGGCTTAAATACAGAACTTTTCCCGCAGAGGAAGTAGTTCTTCTTGCATTTTCTTCTATCTTTGGTGAAGCTGGTGCACCAGGTAATGTGCTCAGGTCTTTCTAGCCAGCCTTCAGGCCAGGTGTGTTGTGAAACTGCTCCTGTGCCTCCTTCTGGTATGGCTGCCTCCTTATCATTTTGGAACCATGCTTAGAGTTGTACGATAAAATACAGCACTCTGAGTTAAATTTTAATTCATCCCAATGACAAATTTTTAGTTCAAGCATATGCCAGATACTGCACAAGACAGTACAATTACAGTCAAAAATGTTTTTTTATTGTTTATATGAGATTCTAATGTAACTGGGCATCCTGTTTGCTACATCTAGCAAACCTAGACATACCATACCCACTCAAATTCCTTGTGCATCATCAAGAAGTCAAAATAGCGGAGGACACTGTTGACTTTCTAGGAAGTCATATAGAAGAGCATCTGAGGGTGTCATCCCAAGTCAGGTTGCTAGAGTGTAAATCTTATTTCCTTTACTTATTATATGAGCTTGGGTAAGCTTAAGCTTACCTAGGTTTATGCTTAATTACAGAAAGCTTACTTAAGCTTTCTGTACCTTAATTTACTTACCTGTGAAATTGATTAAATATTTGTACCTATCTTCCAGGGTCAATAGGAGCACTACATGTGACAATCCTTGTTAAGCATTCAGAAAAGTAACTGCAACATAATAAACTCTTTATAAAAATGACTATTGTTATTATTTATAGTGAGATAACAAGGAAATGCTAGGGCCTCCCTTAACTAACTGGTTAGAGATGCTCTTTATCTATAGCAGTAAAAATGGTATCAAATTTAAACTCCCCATTTGTTCCATAGATTCTCCTAATCTCCCATGTTCACACTTCCAATTAAAAAGGTGTCAGTGGTCTGCCAGACCATCTTCCGATTACTTCCTGAGAGTCTGAACCACTTTCTCCAGAGGGAAATTTTGAAGCAGGCTTCGGTGCCTTGTCACTTCATCTGTACTAAATCTAGCAGAAATACTTTGCTATTTCTGACAATGGAAATGATAACCCTTCTCTAGCCCTTTAACTGATGCATGTTAGTGTCTATTTTTATATTCCTTTGGTCATTTCAGAAGATATGTAACAGGATGAAAATTAAACCTCTGGACTCAAATGATCAGATTTCTTAATATTCTGGAACATAAGCAGGACCTTCATTTTGTTTTAATCACTTGGCTATATTGATATTTAATAACTAGTATGATACTTAAAATTTAGAGAGACAACAGCAGAGAAAATATCTTTCAACATGAGTGTCATTTACTGGCTCATATCTGTGTTGTTTATAAATTTGAGCTCACACCTTCTCACTTGCTCTTTGCATGTTAATATATGAAATTCCCTCTTTCTGTAGTTAATGTAATACAGATCTAATCCTTATGCAATGATTCTAGCCTAGCCCTTTTCCAGTCCTCTGGAGTTATTTATATGCAACTTTCAAACAGAGGTGATCTTTCCTATATGCACTAATAATATTTACATTTTTAAATGGAACACAGACTGAAAGTTGAGGTAAAAGGTTATGAGGTCAAAGCAACATAGAGATTAGATCTTTAACCAAGACTGTTACGTATTGAAAATATCAGTATCATATTTTTCCAACCTTTATGCTTTCATTAGAGATGTGGACACCCAATAGAAGGATGATTCCCTTTTAAAAAGAACAATTGTGTTTGTCAACAGCTGTTAAGTAGACCATGTGAAGATCAGTGACTATTAGGTTAAAAACATATCTGAATAATTCCTAACAATAGTGTCCAAAATATTGGATGAAAGAAGATAGAAATAATGAGTAGTTATATTTCAAACAATGTGTAACAGGAAAGAAAATGTAAAATTCTAATTAATGGGGCCAGTTTCTCAAGAGATGAAGTCACTATTTGCAGGACTTCATATTTTCATATTTGCTAACTATGAAAAGTTTATTCTAACGGTGTGGTATACAACTTTTGATGAATTAAAAACTTGAAACAAATAGGCATCAAGGAATGAATACAGGATCAAAGATCTGAAAGCAAAGAGCAGGCTTGCTGAAAATTGTCCTTACATTTCCCTGTTCTTCTGTACTCATCCTTACAGAGAATCACAGGGTTTTATGAAAGAGTAGTTTATAGACCTCTTGTTGACTTGTATAGGACTTGTAGTCACTGTACATTAGAATAAGGTATACATGGCTTCAGACACTTTCTGCTGTATGAAGTCAGATCTTTTGCAGTGATGATGAATAATAGCTTCTTCTGTGTCTAACAGAAAGTGTCCTGCAATACAGCTGAAGTGGTGGAGTTTTATACAATCAATGCTAAACATTTTGAGATAATTGTCTTTTTTGTCTAGGTTTATGCTTAGTTGCCAGGTCTCATGTCTGGTTATCTCAAAATAAAATATATTTACAATTTATCATTTGAGGTCAAGCATGGTGGCTCATCCCTGTAATCCCAGCACTTTTGGAGCCTGAGGTAGAAGGATTGCTTGAGGCTAGGAGTTCTAGACTAGCCCAGGCAACACAGCGAGACCCTGTTTTTACAAAAAATAATTTTTAAAAATATTATCTGAGTATGGTGGCACATACTTGTAGTCCTAGCTACTTGGGAGGCTAAGGCAGAAAGACAGACTGAGCCAAGAAATTTGAGGCTTCAATAAGCTATGATCATACCATGCCACAGCTCTTAAATCTGGACAATAGAGTGAAACACTGCCTCTAAAAAATATTTTTTAAAATTAAATTTACTCTTAGAAAATGTGACAGCTACCACATTCAACCTTTAAGTTTGTAAAATATTGGTGTACCAATATATGTGTTAGTCAGAGGTCAATAAACTTAAAAAAAAAAAAGAACAAATATTTAAGGACCTGTGGGCTAATTGGTCTCTGCTCCAACTGCTCAGTTCTGTCATTGCAGGCAAATATAGCCATAGACAGTATATAAATGAATGAATACAGCTGTGTTACAATGAAAATGCATTTACAAAAATGAGGAACTCTGCAGGCCCTAGTTTTTCAATACCTGTACTAGATAACACAATGCGTATATAATAAAGTAATAGCTTGTTCTTTTTCCTATTTCATTAAAATGTAAAATAAGTTTTCACTATTTTGTTTCTTATTTCTCTAAAATATGTGATATAATCCATATACTTTTATTATGTATGTGTTGTACGTATGGATAAAGTGTAAGTTATATTTAAGATTTTATAAATAAAATTTTCAGAATCAAAAGGAATATTTTATAAATATGTGCTTTCTAACATCATAATTGTTTTAAGAAACCCATGCCTGTATTTCTTTTATTTTTATTGAACTTACATGAATAAACAGCATAAAGGAAAAAGCAAAAATCTTTTTTTTTTTTACCTTAAAAGGAAAGCCTAGAATACTATAGTAGGTCATCTTAAAACCATTCCCAATATGAGAAATAATCCAAAAGGTTTGAATTAGAACTCCTCCGATCAGATACCATCCAACACAGCCCAAGCAATGTACCAGTTAAAACATTTGGAAATACAGGCAAAAGAGTAATGAAGAATACATAACTTTTCAACATGGGGACAGTTCAATCTCATGCATCTGACATATGAATAAATTCCATTTGAAACCCTCAATAGAAGTACTGTATGTTCAAGAACAAAAGAGGCAGCTTCAGGCTGTTTTTAATAATTTTTCTAATTCTTTGTTTTAATGGAACAGAAGAGTTTTGTGGAACTGAAGGAAAAAAAGAAGAAGACCTTCCTGATGAGCATTGCATTTGCAAATAGTACCTGCCATCTGAATAAAGTACAGTACTTTGAATGATGGTGATGTTGTCAATGATGTATTTTAAATCAATGTGGCTCTGAAAAGAGGCAAGATCTTTTCTTTGTTTCACATGACTGTATTTACCATTGTTTTCTGGTCTTTTCCTAGGTAATAAATAATAAAAAATATTATCTTAGAAAAAAGTGGAGGAAATTCTGAACCTCAGTTTTGTTAATAATTATTATGATGATTATGTTAATCACTACAAAAACATTTAGCAAAAACTTACAGTTCTCCGTAAAGATTAATAAATACCCTGACTTACAACTATAGGTAATACTTCTGGAATTGCAATAATTTAAAAAGGGAAAAAATAAGGTCAAGGTGATCCCAAGAATTATTTCTTTTACAGATGTAAGGTTCCTACAGATTTCAAAAGAAACTCCCCCATATGCAAGAAATATACAGTTCTGAATTTGGAGAAATACATTTTATAAGATCATTTTTGCAGCACAATGAGCTGAATCCAATGAAGGAGAGAAAAAGTTAGCTGAGTTCCCCAGTGGCTCTTTTGTGGCATCTTTTGTCAGAAAATACCAGATAAAAGCCTCAGCATATGGGAGACTATGACACATGACTTCTAAGCCACATGACCAGGGCTACTCTGCATCCAATATAGAAAAAGACTATGATAAGATAAATAGAGTACTCTGTGTCGGGAAAGGGTGTACTATTAACAAGAAGAGCCTGAGCTCAAGTTGTGAGGCAGGAAAAAGAGCTGTGGATCAAAAGTGTGAAGAGCATTGCAAATGTTGTCTTTTTTCCTGTGCAGCAAATCCTCACCCTTAGACCTCTAAGTGTTGCATCAGCCTCGCAATGTCATTGTCAAACCTGGGCTCTGCATTCCAATAATTAAAAGAGACCAAAAAAGCATTACTTATCCGAATTGACTCACTTCTCTGCTATAAAAGTAGAGAAATAAGCCTTTTGGGGGAGCTCAGTGTGTTTTCTGATGAACCAGAAACCACAATGGGATTTTGATACTCAATTTTAGCCCTAGGTTAAGTCAGGGAAAGCAGTGTCTCAAAATTAGAATAAAATAAAGGAACTCATTAAAGACATGTTATAACCAGGAGCATTTAGTCTTGGTTAGATAAGACTTTGAAAGAAGGTTATAATAAATAACCCTGCCACGGTGCCAAGAAATATATTAGAATTGCTGTCTAAGATACCATCACTTAAGTAAACTTAGTGACCATCTGTGTGGAGAAATTAACAATCACTTTTATTTTCCTTGGCTACCAATACTAAAAATTTTTTTTCTCATGCAAGAAATTTGAATTTTGTTTTAAGACTATCAGTAACTAAAACAGCATATGCATTGTAGCTGTTAGAGACTCAGTTGATAAATCTGAAAATTATGGTTCCAAATAAACACTGAATAAAAAGTATAGACACACCATTGCTTCCAAAAAATAAAAGAAAAAAAAAACTAAAAAGTTAGAACCAACATCAATTACACTGATAATACACTTCATATTTGGATACTATATATTTCAATTCTAAGTGAGATAGCAAAATAGGAGAATTTTAACATAAGGGTCGCTAAGTCTCCCACTTCACTATCATTTTTCCAAGTCCTCCCCTAGTTCTCATATTTCACAAAAGGTGATGGCATTTATAAAAGTCTCAAACACCAATGGGTAGCATTAAGAAGTCACCAGTCTAACCATTTATTATAAGGAAGGTGACAATAAAAATAAGAGAAACAGATTTTTTCTTCTTTTTTCTATAATGGAGAAGACCACCTGGCACTAAGATAAAGATACCATATAGGCACTCATGTTCTCTTCCCTCATTTAGAGTGGCCCTGCCAAAAGGTCTTTAATCACAGAGATACCAAGGGAGTCTGTTTTGCTTCTACTCCATTTAGATGATCACAATTCACTGTAATTTGATGGTGTCTTGAGGAGAGAAAGTAAAGAAGGAAGAAAGGTGCAAAGAGAAAGAGACAAAAAGGATTTACATATCATAGCTGATTTTTTCCTATCATTTAAACTCAATGAACGTGTGCCTCAGATTGAATGTACAGGAGGTAGGAATACATTTCTTCTAGATCTTAAGTTTGGTACCTCTTTTACTGAAATCTTGTGATCCTGCTCTGCTGAATGTGATCAATTTTCTTAAAATGCATATTACATGGCTCACAGTGGATAGCCTCTTCTAGTACTTAACTAAAGAGACAATCATCCATTTCAACTCTAGAAGAAACACTTGTTTGTTGAACTTACAAAGCTGATATGCCATTTTTGAAAGTGGTTCCTTCCTATGGAATTATATATGACTTTTACCTTAACTGCTGACTTTAGAACGAAGAGTAAGCTCCAGTTTCCTCAGATGCCTTTCTTAGAATTTCACAATTCATGATGGCATAATGACATTCTAAGATGTCCTGTAGTAAGTAAATCCATGTAACCTTGTTTAAACAGCATTTCTTAAACATATTTGCAACAGAATCAGTTTTTTTTGTGGCATAACCAGCTCCTTCTTAATGTTGATAAGGATAGAAAATGGATCTCAAGCCAAAGGAACAGAATGTATACATCTGTAAGAATGCTTTCATCCATAAGAATGTTTTCAGCTCCAAAGATAGGAAGATAATTGTTTAACAATAAAAAAGTCAAATTTATTATCTCTGTGTATCACCTATGACTTTTAGTTGTAGGTAATAGAAATCGACTCCAGTGAGTTTAAGAAAACAGTTATTGAATAATTCTCGAAATCTCTGGGATGATTAGAGAAATAAGTTTGGAGTTCATTTATCCAAGGACAAAGTTGAAATCACAAAGACAGTGCTATGAAGACACTATTGCCGTCACCCTGAACATGAGCGGCATATCTTTCACCAGTGGCCTCACCGAAGCTGAACTTGGGATAATGTTGCTAGCAATGTTATCCAGCTGACCCTAAAAAGTGGATGTAGAAAAAATGTGGTACATATACACAATAGAATATTATGCAGCCATGAAGACAGACAAACATATGGACTTCTCAGCAACTTGGATGGATTTAGAGTCGATCACATTCAGTGATCTATCACAGAAATAAAGAACAGAGTACCATATGTTCTCACTCATAAGTGAACCTTGAACAATTATCATAATACTATAGGAAAGGGATTGGCAGTAGTGAGTAACTGTCAGGGGAGGGGGAATGGGATTGGCAGTTGAGGGAAACTGCTAGGAGAGGGAGAGGCACACCTCATCAACAAGGGTACCTGCATAATCAATGTTTGTATACCTAACCCTGAATTGTACTCCACATCTTTACAATTTAAAAAAATTTTATAAGTAGATAAACAAACAAAAAAAGAAACTGCTAGTTCCACTTTCTTCACTCACAGTGCATCCTCATGGTTCATGCTCCTTCATGTCACTGACTCCTATGAAAAATCTGGGACAGTGTCTAGCTTGCATTCCTGTGTCCAAGTTGCAAAAGAAAATGGAAAACTTAGTATCTAGCAATTTTAGCTTCTATAATGTGTGACTGGCTCTACCTAAAAATAAGAAGAGTGTCCTGGCATAGAAATCATACTGAATTATAAAATAATTCCAAAGGAAGGTGACCATCCACTGTTCTCACAGGGTCAAAAGCCCAATACTTGAGTGGTCCCAGGTTGACAATTTATTCACTCAGTGCTATCACCAAGAACCTAGTTTCTTCCCATCTGTTCCCTATGTTGATCCTCAGTAAGTTGCCTTTGGCCTTCGCATGACTTTTGTCATGGTAACAGGATGGCTAAAATATCTCAAGCCTCACATACATATACAACCACATTCAGTGGATGGAAAAGAAAACAAGACCATGTCCCTTCCTCTCTCTTTTTAAGAACCCCCCCAAAACTTAGCAACTCCACAAGAATTTTCTCCTCTTGTTACAATGGTCATAATCATATTTCAATTTCTAAACCCATCGTTAATGTGAGAAATGAAATTGCAATAATTAGTTTAGGATAATCAGTGCCTAAAAGGGGGTAGCCCTCTCAGTGCCTGCTTCCTGAACTGATTTCAAGGCCAACATAAAAAGGATTCTATTAACAAGCATGCAGGAAGTTATAGCTGTGAAGAACACCACCAAGTGTGTTGGGCAGAGCAGGTGAAGGCTGGAGCATTGTAAGTGTATGATATGTAGAAATGACAAAAACATGTTGGCAAGGCAGAAAGGTATATGGTAGGAAATATTCATGATGCTGACAAAGTGGCTTAGATCGTAATTGGGAAGGAAATTGTACATCAAGCTAAAAGGGTTGAGCGTGGTACTAAAAAGAGCCACACATCTGAGATTTAGAAAGAATAGCACTAACCCTAACCCTAATCTTAACCTTGCGTTCAAAGAATCTATTATAATTGCACATTCCTAGTAGAAAGCACTATTTGGGAACCAGTCTCTCAGGGCTTGGCCCTTTGCTCAGCATTTCTCAGGTGAAAAGCAATTTTTCACTGTGTCTATATATAATTTCCATGTTACTTTTGATTATCTCCCTATATAATGACTTTGGGTCGTTATGTAGCTTCTCTATCCACCCAGACTGCTGAGGCTTCCCTTTATAGTTAGCGAATCTCCTGTGTTCTTGAGAGTTACCGTTGGGTTTATATTTGGCAACATAATGTAAATTTAATTATGTTAGGGAGACCAGAGACAGTGCTCTGATGAGTGGGGTCGGCAAAGGGACAGAATTGGGGGTGAGATACTGAGAAGGCCTTTGAAGGAGTGACACCAAACCGCTCTGCAGAATCCTGACTTTTTTGCCATGTGCAAAAACATCATTGTCACATCTTGAATGCCTTTCTTTTATTCCTCGGTATGACTAACAAGATCAGGGTCTCTGGTCCTCTATGATTAGATTCCCACTTTATTGTTTTTCTGCCTCTGCCCATATGTGTTCTAAAACAGCTGCAGAATTTCTAAATCATCCTGTACTCCAGGCCCTGGAAATATAGCCAGGAAGAAAACTGTCTGAGCTTAAAGGCATGAAGTTTTCTAGATAATGGGTGGTCTGTAGTATCAAGAGAAACATTTAATATACTTGAAAGTTATTCACTTACAAGTGTCAGCCCTGGGAATGAGCAAGATAGAAAATCTCCAAGGATAAAAGTATGTTTCTTTTACTACTACATGAACCCCAGGGGAACAATAGCAAGAAGCCATGAGAAACCCCTAGGACTACTTATTATTGATATAAAGAAATTCTTGAGAAGGCTTCTGGTTAAAAGAATGGTGAAGAAAGTGATCAATAATTGTCTTACCTATTATCTCTACCTATACAATTATCCTATAGAACTCCAACTTGTACCTCAACAAAACTATCCAAATCCACTACTGATATAACACTATTATAACTTCATCTTTTTGAGTGTTAAGAAATATTTTTTTTTTTTTTGAGCATAAAGAAGCTGTAAGAGAAACCTTAACCTAACTGGCTTAAGTAAAAGGAGAACGTATTGTATTACATAATGGAAATGTGTATATGAGAACTGGCTGCATGCATAGCTTCAGGCAGAGGCTTGAATTACACCAACAGGACCCAATGTATCTATCTCTGCTTCTTCTGCACTGAATTCAATCTCAGGAAGGCATATCTCTTCCAGTTCCAGATTTTACATTCCAGATGTAAAACAGTTCCAGATTTTACATTCTCACAATTTCAAGGTCAACATAAAAAACAAAAACAAAAACAAAAAAAACCAAGTTGTTTTTTTTTTTCCAGAAAGATCTAATTGGCTATGAATGGATCACATATTTATTCCTGAACCTCTCACTGTCCTAGATCATGTGTCTGCTCTGACATCTCACATGATTACCCCTGGAGCCTGGAGGGAAACCAGCCCTCCTAGTGAAGTCCAAAAACTAGAAGAGAATGAGAGGGTGTTCTCTAGGAAGTTTAGTCAAGGTTTCTAAAAAAATTAATAAATTTTGAAGTTAAAAGGAAACAGTGTCCTCTACCATTTTATGACAAATTATCTGGTGTCTAGGTAAAGACAGAAATCAAAAAGAAGGTAGATCTTTAAGGGGAAAAAGTCAAGAAGAAAGTTGTTGCTGATGGGAGGTGGGTAAGAGCATCAGAATTTGAACACCTACATTATAGGCTGACCCACAGTAAGATTTAAAAGGGGGAAGGGTTCTAAACACTGTAGAGGAGAATTAAGTCATTGTTTTGAGGCTAGATATGATATTTTTCTTTACATTTAAACATTTGAAGAGTTCCTGGAATTTGGAGGATATATTGTTTACATTTGTTAATATTCAGTGTAATTTATTGAGAGGTTACTATGTGCTGGTTTCAATGCTGAGCATTTTGTGAATGAGTCTAGCAGGGGTTAGGAGGAAAAATTCTGACATGAGACCACTAGTATTTTAATACTCACATGATCATTTACCAGCTTGTGAGTTTTGGCAGAGAACTTTAAACTCTTTGTGGTTATTTCCTCATCTGTAAAATGGAGAGAGAAAGAGTACCTAATGCATATGGTTGTTGTGTTTAGAATATTATTTATATATGGTAACTGCTGAAATAAATAAAAATGATTGCATATTAAGTACTGTTGTTATGAAGTACTATGATGTAGGAAGTAGGTATTATTATCATTACAAACAAAAAAGAGAGAAAAAGGGAGTAAATACTTTTTCAAGTAATGCAGCTAGTAAATTGTAGAGTTTCTAAGTCCATACCCCTGTACTCCATAACCTATGCTGTAAATCATAAATTAAACAGACTTTTATAACTATAGATCCTGCAGAATTCAGAACTCTTTGTATATAGAGAAGAGATAGAGGAAAAAACAAACTTGATCTCTCTACCACCTTTCCTTCAATATATTTCATGATTCATGATCTTCAGACGTGGTATGGACTATTGTACATTAAATAATATAGATTGTGCTCTGGAGAATTATTAGTCTCATGGAGGCAAGGAACTACCCACGTCCTCATTTCTAATTCATATTTGGCCCTAGCCTGAAAATAACAGTAACTAGAAATTCCACTAGAAAATGTAATTGATCAATCTACCAGGTAGCCTGCATACTATTAAAGACTTAATTTGCTGGGACCAGAGTCCACCTTTTTCAGTTAAAATAAGACTAATGCTTAGTATATCAATATTTAAGCTAAGTCTATTTTTATTAATTAGAACTTGAAGGGTGTCAGAAACTCACTGCAAATCGTCAATTACCTTGTACCTGGGATGTCCCTTATAAGAATATCACATTACACAGCCATAAAAAATTCAGAGACAAAGTAGCATGTACAAGAAAATCTTCATTTAAAATTGAAAGAATGAAAATTAACCCTTATTCTTTAAAAGGCCTTATATTTAACTTTGTGTCTTTCTAGGTTTTAAAACTATTAAAGAATATTGTAGATACCAGTTCATTTTTGTTCTTCCTAATCCAATTGAATCTACTTTAAATAGCTATAATTGGTGATTTTCCAGATCAAAGGTCTTCCTCAGATCAATGAGCAGAGCTTGTCTATATTGATTACCAGCCATGCCTATGAAAATATCATTCGTTACCTCGGGAATGATAGTGGAATGAAGAGACTAACACCAAATTGGAAAGAGATCAATGAGTTTCATGTAGATAAAAATAAGCATGTTACCTGAGAAGAGAACATCAATTTTTTATGGACCCTGGACCAAACAGCAAAGGAAAAAATTATCTAGTAGGTCAGTTTTCTGAATGCTCAGAATGTCTTCTTATAGTGAAAATTCTTCTAAGCAAGCAGAATTTCATCAAAGAGTAGAAGTAAAAGATTGAGAATATCTAATTTCTATTGATTGCTATAAAAACTTCTCTACATTTTATTTTTTAAAGCTTGCGTCTCACTATTTCTACATTTATAAAAAACAATCAAAATATCTGACTTTTCTGCAGAACTTAGTTTCACGTAACTATTCCATGTCCTGACATCTATGGTTTCTGCTGCATTTACAATAATATAGGTGACTAAGAGAATTATTTATCTGGAGCAACTGAAACTAAAGAATCATCTGAACAGATTCTAGTTTCAAAAGAAAAACACTAAGATTTTTGACATAATTTTATTTTTCCTTCAATTTGCTTAATGCCATTGGTAGGTTAAATTACCTCCAAATATAGACAGCCAGAGCTACTAAGGTATTCCTATATCCTGAATGCTCAGAAAGTTTTAGCCAAGTCAGACTTGATATGAGGGGAACGCTCAAACAGAAGCAGAGAATTAAGCCGAGGCTTAGCTATGCTATCAGAAACAGAAACTGCATTGCTAGTTATGTATGGCTCAGCAGAAGTAACCGACAAAAGAAGTAGTAAGTGGAATTTGTCTAAAAGAGGCAAAATAGAAAATCAAGACTATTGGTGCCTTTGCCCTTTCCAACCCTGAACAAAACTCAAGCTCAACCTACTTCTCAGGGGCTGAAGTCTCTGGCTATATGTAGGCCTGCTATGCCTTACTCAGTACCAAACCTGGTTCTACTAACTCAGCTCAACCTACTGCAGTCAATCCATCCCAGCCAGATCTTACCAGCATGTCTTTCATGGTTCCTGCTAGATCTGCTCAGCCTATTTCAACCAATGCCACCTGACTCAACTTGGCATATTCTGCTCAGTCTACTATCCCTTAGTTTGACTCAACTTGGCATATTCTGCTCAGTCTACTATCCCTTAGCCTGGGGCTTCTAGGCCTGCACCCTACAAAACATCACCTTGTACTTCTCTCCACAATCAACCTTTTCCCACTTCTGAGACCAAGCTCCAGTCACCACTCAAGCCTCACAACAAATATCTACTTCAAGAATTCGACCTCCAACCCATGGAGGAAAACCAATGTTTCTGAACCAGTGATGTCGACACTCAGCACAGAAGAGCAGAGACTGGAGTGTGAGGCCATGAAGAGGCAGGCTCAACAACAATGTGAAGATGCTGCCAAATATACCTCTTCGGGGAAAGCACAGTTTTCATTGGGAGGGATAAGGATATGAAAATTACTCAATACTATGGCTACACAATGTAAGATCTGCCAATGTTGTTGGAATCACTTTGGGTACCTGCTGGTTTTCCACTTACACAATGACAGATACAAATTTCCCAATTTATTTTTCTATGTTTAGACCTAATAAAACTAAATGAAGAATGTAATATAACTGATCAGTATATGACTAATAAAGATGTCTTTTGAGTTTTTGGGGGAAAAAAAGAAAATAAAGGCTAGAGCAAAGAGAGCAGGAATGTTGGTCCGAATGACAATGGTACCTAAGAAAAGAGAATAAAAGATCAAATGTAGAGCAAGGGCTAAAATGGTTCCCAATGAACTGATTATGCAAATAAAGGCTTTTTAGAGATTTACTGAAATGTTGTCTTTAGCAAGATGGTTGAGAAACTCCTTTAACAGCCCCTCAACTGTCATCTCCAAATTGTCTATTCTGATTCTACATAGGACATGTGAATTTTTTAGTCCAGGAGTTTTATGCTCCAGCGGTCACTCCACTTTTTCTGCAAACCATGAACTTCCTTTGAGCTCAAATTCAGGAACTGTCCCTTGGAGGATAGCTCCAGAGAGTGGGATATTTGTACTGTATAGTAACCCCCCACAGTAAACCAAAAATTGAAGTTACTAGCTTACAGCATTAGAATAAATAGATCAACCAGGATGCATGTAGGTAGTGTTTACTTTTCAGAAGAGGTTGTATTTCAGGCCTAATCAGTGTAGATGTCCTTGGGTCATGGCAGTGAATACCCAAACAGGGGCTGTGATGCTTACTGGTATTTTATTTTATTGCCATGGTTGTCACACTTCTTAGAAGTTTTCCATTCAAAGAAAAGTTACCCGAAGATCTTAAGATTCAACATTGAGGAAATCCAACAAATTCAGAGGATTGGAACAGTTCAAACCACAAGTAAAAATTAATACAGAAAAATTCAAGCACACAGTGGGTTAATATCAAGGAGTCTCGCCAGACCAAGATCAGCTGGCAGAGCATGGAAATATGATTTCTAGACAGTGGCAAGAGAAGTCTCAGCATCAGGTGAGTAAATGAGTCACAAAACAAAGAAGTGGATCCAAGGTTATGTAAAAGATTTCAAAGGTAGCATCCAGACCCAGAATGGAAAGAGAATGGAAAAACTTGAGGGCCAGCTGAATAAGCTACAGTTCCAGCAGTCAACTGGAATGAAATTAGAACCATGACTAACTGACGGAGAGGACCAGTCACATTTGGTCCTAGGCCAGAAGGAAAGATGTAGACCACAGCTTTTTGGATATCCTAAACACAAGTTAGGCTCCCTTTTATTAGTGGGAAGAAGCTCCAAGGTTCAGGGTGGGTACTTGGCAGAAAAAGAAGGTAGTTGAACTTTCAAGTGACATGTTTTTTTTTTTTTACTGAGAGCTAAGGAAGCGCCATGGCAAGTGGGAGTGAAGGTGGTGAGTTGAAGATTTCGTTGCATTTGTCAAAGATCTTGATGCAGCATTTACATAGAGGATAAGGAGCAGGACCAAAGCATCTCTCAACCAACTAAACAGTGGAGGACTAGATACATACCACGAAGTTCACCGACCACTCAATGGTATATATGTTATATAGGTATATACATGTATATAGGTATATATGTTGGATGAGGCTTTATGGGGTTTATATTTTCTTTCTTTCTTTTTTATATTAGAAAATATAGTTTATTTTAAAAGTAAATTAGAGAGAGAGAGAGAAAGATGAGATTCACCTCCCCAAGGTAGAGAAGGGGGCCAAAGCCAGGAAGCATGGCAAGGTGTATTTTTTTTTTCTTTCTTTCTTTACCTATGTATTTATTTTTTTATCAGTATTTTTTATTATGGTTTTGTGGGGTACAGTTAAGGGTTAGGTGTACAATTACGTTTCATTCAGGCACCCTGTTGATAAGAGGTGTTTCCCCATCCCCAGACAGATATTTGCTACTGTTAATCCCATCCCCCTCCCCTCCCCATAGTTTCCCAGTACCGTCAGTCATTTTCTTATAGTATTACGTTGGATGTTCAAGTCCATTATATGAGTGAGAACATGTGATACTCGAATATTTGTTTCTGTGAGAGGTCACTCAGTATTATAGACTCTAGTTCCATCCACGTTGCTGTGAAATTCATGATTTTGTTCTTTTTTATGGCTGCATAGTTTTCCATCATGTATATGTACCACATTTTTAAAATCCAGTCCTCTTTTGACGGGCAGCATGGTTATTTCCAGGTTCTTGCTATTGTGAACAACGCTGTAATAAACATACGTGTTCAGGTATCTTTTTTATAGAGTGATTTGAGTTCTTCAGGGTATATTCCCAGTAGGGGGATTGTGGGGTCCTATGGGAGGTTGATATTTAGAGCTTTTTAGGAAATGCCCACACTGCTTTTCACAGAGGTTGCACTAGTTTACACTCCCACCAACAGTGTAGAAGTGTTCCCTTTTTGCCACAACCTCTCCAGCAGCTGTTATTTTTTGAGTTGTTGATAATTGCCATTCTGACTGGAGTTAGGTGGTATCTCAGTGTGGTTTTGATTTGCATCTCCCTGATGACTAGTGAGGTTGAACATTTCTTCATGTGTTTGTTGGCTGCTCGGATGTCCTCTTTTGTGAAGTATCTGTTCATATCTTTTGCCCATTTTATAATGGGGTTGTTTGTTTTTTTCTTTTCAGCACGTTTTAGTTCCTTGTAGATCCAGGATGTTAAGCCTTTGTCAGACCTGGTGTTGGCAAATACTTTTTCCCAGTCTGTGAGCCGTCTCCCTGCTCTCTTGATGGTTTCTTTGGCTTTGCAGAAGCTTGTCAGTTTAATAAGGTTCCACTTGTCTATCTTCTCACTTATGACCTGTAGGTTTCGGGTTTTGTTCAGGAACTGGATGCCAGTTCCGATTTCCATGAGGGTATTTCTTTCATTTTCTAAGGTTCTTATGGTTTGAGGTTTTACATTTAGGTCTCTGATCCATTTGGAGTTAACCTTTGTGCATGGGGATAGATAGGGGTCCTGTTTCAATCTTTTGCATGTGGTCAGCCAGTTTTCCCAGCACCATTTACTGAATAGGTTCTCCTTTCCCCAGTGGTAGGTGGTGGAGGGCTTGTCGAAGATGAGTTGGTTGAGATATTGAGGTTTTGCTTCTGGAATCTCAATTCTATTCCATTGATATATGCCTGTTCCTATACCAATACCAAGCTGTTTTGATGATTGTAGCTTTATAGTAAAGTTTGAAGTATGGTAATGTGATACCACCTGCTTTGTTTTTTTTTGCTGAGGATTGTTCTGGCTATTCTTGGATGTTTGTATTTCCATATGAATTCCTGTGTTGTCTTTTCTAGGTCTGAGAAGAATGTTGCTGGTAATTTGATGGGTATTGCATTGAATTTGTAGATTGCCTTAGGTAAGATGGACATCTTCACAATGTTGATTCTTCCAATCAATGAGCATGGGATATTTTTCCACTTGTTTGTGTCATTTTGATTTCTTTGAGCAGTGTTTTGTAATTTTCATTGTAAAGGTCTTTCACGTCTCTGGTTAGGAAGATGCCAAGGTATTTCATTTTTTTTGTGGCTATTGAGAATGGAATTGTGTTTTTTATTTGGGTTTCTGTTTGTTTATTATTGGTGTAGAGAAATGCAATTTTCTTTTGTACATTTATTGTGTATCCTGAGACTTTGCCAAAGGCCTTTATCAGTGTAAGGAGATTTTTGACAGATTCTCTTGGGTTTTCAAGGTACACAATCATATCATCTGCAAAGAAAGATAACTTGACTTCCCCTTTTCCTATTTGGATACCCCTGACTGCCTCCTCTTCTCTGATTGCTTGAGCCAGGACTTCCAGTGTTGAACAGGAGGGGTGAGAGTGGGCATCCTTGTCTTGTTCCAGTTTTCAGGGGAAATGGTTCCAATTTTTGTCCATTTAGGAGTATGCTGTCTGTGGGTTTCTCGTAGATGGCTTTTACTATTTTGAGGTATGTTCCCCGTATGCCTAGATGTTCAAGGGTTTTTATCAAGAAGAGTGCTGGATTTTATCAAAAGCTTTTTCTGCATCTTATATCTAATGATATAATCATGTGGTTTTTGTTTTGACATCTGTTGATGTATTTAATTACATTTATGGTTTTACGAATGTTGAACCAGCCTTGCATCCCAGGAATGAAACCTACTTGGTCATGATTTTTGAGATGTGTTGCTGAATTCGGTTTGGTAGGATCTTGTTGAGAATTTTGGCATCTATGTTCATCAAAGATATTGGCCTGTAGTTCTCTTTCTTTGTTGGATCTTTACCTAGCTTGGGTATCAATGGGATGTTGGCTTCGTAAAATGATTTGGGGAGAGTTCCATCTTTTTCAATCGCCTGGAATACCTTCAGAAGGATTGGTATCAACTCCTCCTTAAATGTCTTGTAGAATTCTGCTGGAAAGCCATCTGGACCAGGGCTTTTTTTTGTAGGTAGTTTTCTTATTATGTAGTCGATTTCCTTGATTGTTATTGGTCTATTTAGGTTCTCAATTTCTTCTTGTTCCAACCTAGGTAGGTTGTGTGATGTCAGAAAGTCCTTCATTTCCTTAAGGTTTTCAAGTTTCTTTCCATACAAGTGTACTTAGTAGTTTCCAATGATCTTTTGTATTTCTTCAGGGTCAGATGTGACTCCTTTTGTGTTTCTTATTGTGCTTATTTGGTTTTTTTCTCTCTTTTTCTTAGTCAGTCTAGCTAGGGGACCATTGATCTTATTTATCCTTTCAAAGAACCAGCTTTTTG
Source organism: Carlito syrichta (assembly GCF_000164805.1). Classification (NCBI taxonomy): domain Eukaryota; kingdom Metazoa; phylum Chordata; class Mammalia; order Primates; family Tarsiidae; genus Carlito; species Carlito syrichta. Next base: position 217,748 of record NW_007250883.1, on the reverse strand, counting down.
TTTCATTGATTTTTTGTATTATCTTTTTGTCTTCTATGTCCTAAATTTGGGTTTTTATTTTGGTGATCTGGATTCTTTTGCTGAAATTAGGGTTTTTGTGGTCTTGCTTTTCCAGCTTCCTTGGGTGGCTTGTTAGGCTGTTAATTTGTGTTCCTTCCATTTTCTTCTGTGTGTTTGTAGGGATATAAATTCCCCTCTTACTACAGCTTTTAAGGTATCCCAGAGATTTTGGTAAGATGTTTCTTCATTTTTATTTGTTTCCAGGTATCTTTTGAGCTCTGTTTTGATTTCATCATTGACCCAGGAGTTATTTAGCATCACGTTTTTTAGTGTCCATGTCTTTGTGGTTTTTGGGGGGATCTTGTTGGAGTTAATGTTTATTTTTATTCCACTGTGGTCCGAGAAGGTGCATGGTAGAATTTCGATCCTTTTAAATTTGCTTATGCTTGATTTATATCCAATTGTGTGGTCAATCTTAGATTATGTTCCATGCGGTGATGAGTAGAATGTGTATTTTGTGGTCTTTGGATGGAGTGTTCTGTAGGTATCAATTAAGTCCATTTGGTCCAGAGTCTCATTGAGGTTCCAGATCTCCTTGCTGATTTTTTGTCCTGATGATCTGTCTAGGATTGTGAGTGGGCTATTAAAGTCCCCAGTTATGATGGTGTTAGGGTCAATATCTTTCTTTAGTTTTCCTAGAAGTTGCTTTATGAAAATTGGCGCACCTTTGTTGGGTGCATATATATTTAGGATAGATATTTATTGTTGATGGAGTGAACTTTTTATCATTATGTAATGGTCCTCTGTATCTTTTTAAATTTTTGATAGCTTAAATGGTATTTTGTCTGAAATTAGGATCGCGACTCCTCCTTTCTTTTATGTTCCATTCGCCTGAAAATTTGTTTCCCATCCCCTTACTCTGAGTCTGTGTATGTCCTTTCTAGTGAGATGGATCTCTTGAAGGCAGTATATTGTTGCCTGGTGATATTTTATCCATTTGCCATTCTGTGTCTTTTCAGTGGTGCGTTTAGTCCATTCCCTATCAGGCTAATTATTGAAATGTGAGAGTTTGTCCCTATCATAGAGTTCTTACAGAGTTGTTGTTCTTCCACTTGGTTTTTTTTTTGTCTTTCTTTTGGTTTTGGGGTTGGTTTGTGTATATTTTATTCTTTTCCCTGTACTCTTGTGAAGAACCTTGTTCTTTTTTCTTTTTCTTCTGTGTTTAGTACTTTCTTAAGTGTTTCATGTAGAGATGGTTCGGAGGCAGCATAAGTTCTTCGGATTGGATATCTGGGGAAGATTTTAATTCTCCCTCACTGATGAAGCTTAGCTTCGCCAGGTAGGTTATTCTTGGTTGAAATTGTTTATCTTTTAGGACTTTGATGATAGGGCTCCAAGCTCTCCTAGCCTGCAGGGTTTCTGTAGATAAATCTGCTGCTATTCTGATTGGTCTTCCATGGTAGGTGATCTGGCCTTTTTCTCTTGCTGCCTTTAGGATTTTTTCTTTTATGCCTACTTTGTTTAGGCAAATTACTATGTGTCTAGGAGTTGGTCTTCTCATTTGTTGTCTTGCAGGGATTCTCTGTATCTCTTGTGTTTGAATTTTTGCATCACTGATTAGATGAGGGAAGTTTTCTTGAATGATCTCATGGAAAGTTTGTTCCAGTGTGGTCTCTGTCTCTCTTTCTGCCTCAGGAAGTCCAATTACTCTTAGGTTAGGCCTCTTGAGGTAATTGCACATCTCTTGAAGATTTTGTTCTGTCTTTTTGAGCTTATTTTCTGTGTTTTTAAGAGTTTGGGTTATTTCTATATTTTGGTCCTCAAGCTCTGAGATTCTTCCTTCTGCTTGGGTAATTCTGCTTTCCATGCTTATCAGTTTGTTGTTTATTTCATTCAAAGTTGTCTTTATTACTGTTATCTTAGATATCTGCTCCTTCCTAGTTTCTTATTATGTCTCCTCAATTCTTTTTAATCTCTCCATTATTGTCTTGATGTCTATGTTTGTAGTTTGTGGCCCTTCATTCTGGGGGCTCTTCATTGTTTGCATTCCGAAGTCAGTTTTCTCAGTGACTGCCCTCCCAGGGCTCTGGAAGAGACCCATACTCTTTTGGTTTTTCTTCATTTGTGTAGATTTTTCTCTCTCTCCCCCTTTCCCTCCCCTTCTTTAATTCTGTTTTTGAGAGAAGGTGGGATTGCTTTTTCTCTTCTGCCATATCCTGTTCTTTCTTATGAGGGTCTTCTGGCTTTGTTCACTTTTCAGGTTGGAGCCTAGACTGCAATCTGTACTTTTTGCAGTTTTGAGGTTTAATTGAGAGGGAAACTGTGGTTCAGAATGTAAATGCTGATTCTAGCATCCATGAACAGGTATATGAACACATTGGAACCTATTTCCCTCTGCCTTACAATCTGTCCATTCAGCAGTATGTAGTCTTGGTCCCTAGATTAAAAAGGGGGTATAAAAGAGGAAAATAATGGAGGAAGGGGGGTCAGTAGGGAATTAGAAAGAGAGAAGAGCGAGAGGGAAAACAGATATACATACCAACTATCAGGTGAGAAAGAGACACAAGGCTGGGAAGAAGTGAAGAAAGACACGTAAGAAAGATTCCCTAAAGAGTACTGATAGCTACATAGAGACAGGCCAATAAAATCAAGAAACAGTGTAAGTCAGAAGGCAAACAACAAACGTGATCATAACCAACAGTTACAATGATAAAATCATAAGTCAAAATAAGCGATCAGGCTAAAGTCACTTCTCTGATCTCCGATTCCGGCCTCTCCCCTTTGTTTTTCATTGCAGTGTAGGGGTGGGGCTTTGTCTCCTGTTTCACGCCGTTGCCTTAGGAACTGAGGTAAAGTTTGTTGCCAGGTGGGCAGGGCAATGGAAGTCTCTGCCTGGAGAATGGCGGGGCAGTTTATGCAGATCTGTTTCTCTTCTTGTCTGGGTTGCCCAGCTTGGGGTCTCGCACTGAGTGCCTCAGCCAGGGTGGGCCCAGAGTTCCAGAGCTTCAAAGCTCCAAAGGGTAGGCGGTGAGTGGCGAGAGTGGCCCTGGGCCCCCCACAGGGTACTTCAGCCAGGAATGGGACGGGTGTCTCTGAGGGGCAGGCGCCCAGAGCCTCCCTGAGTGACCGGCGGCTTGGTGCCAGGTGCCGGGCTGGAGACAATGTAGCCAGGGAGGGAACTGGGAGGGGTCTGGGACCTGAGACTCCCATGCACGCAGTGGAACAGCAGCAGCAGGGGGCCACAATATCTGGCCCTACGTGGGACCAAAGGTCCCCGGGCCTCGGACCAGTGGAGCTGGTGGTGGGCTGGGAGATAGGAGAAGAAAAGTAAGACTCTTTTTGGGAACTCGCGTTGGGAGAATCTCACAAGTTCACCTATGCCGTCGCCATCTTGTTCCCGTCCCTCACATTTTTTAGTTTTAATCTGAAGACCTGAGTCCCAAGTCAGCAGTCAGGCAAAGGAGTTTTCTCTTACTCAACCTTTTTGTTCTGTATAGATCTTTAATTGACTAGATGAGGCCTATCCACATTAGGAAAGACTATCTACTTTATTCAGTCTACTGATTCAAATGTTAGTCTCATTCAGAAACATTTTCCCAGACACACCCAGAATAATGTTTAGCCAAATGTCTAGTCACCCTGGTGGTAAAACCTAGAACCACCTGAGTGGGAGGGTCTAAGCTAATGGCTTTTTATGCACCAACCCTTACCCTGCTTCTATCCCTCACTCGTGAAAGAGCAGTAGAAGTGGTCTTTTTTTTTTTCGTCAAGAGGGAGCCATGTTTAGGAAGGAGTCATAGGAAGCTGACCCTAGCAGGCTTGCAATGCCTGGGAAGAACAGAGATTAGCCTCTATTCATTTGTTGTTTTTTGAGTGGGGGATCTTATTCTGTCACCCAAGCTGGAATGCAGTGGCAGGATCATGGCTTACTGTAGCCTTGATCTCCTTGGCTTAAGCAATCATTCTTCCTCAGCTTCCCAGGAGCTAGACTATAGGCATGTGCCGCCATGCCCAGCTAATTTTTTTTTTAGTATATTTTTGTAGAGATGAGGTCCCCCTATGGTGTCTAGGCTGGTCTCAAATTCCTGAGCTCAAACAATCACACCTCAGCCTCCCAAAGTGCTGGGATTACAAGTATGAGCCACCATGCCCAGCTGTGTTAGTATTGACTACTAACACCAGCAATAGCTTGTTCAGCCCATATTTCCTACTGGGGACAACAGTGTAAGTAGCCCTGGTGACAACTTCAATCCTTCACTTCATGTGAGTTGCACAGGCTTAAGCAGTCACTTATCAAATGATCTCTACTGCAAAAATAAGATGTAATCAAGAATTATTAAATGTCTTAGATGCACCAGCACCATGAAAGAGTAACAGTAAATGCATAAACTTTGAAGAAATAATTACTAGACCAACCAGAGGAGATATTTAAGAATAATTAATAACATGAAAACAAAGGAGAATGTTGTATTTGCAGAAAACAGTTATAAAAAAGAATTAATATCTTAAAAGAATTAAAGTTAAATTGCACTGGTAAAGTTCCTTGAACATTCTATTTTTTTAGATGTAAAAGTATTAGTTACTTGATTTAAGGAAATGAAAAAATATTCTTTGAAAATACTTTGATAAAAAGAAAACTGCAAATTGAGGTTAACAATAAGTGTTTGTCAAGTGAATAACTTCTTTTTACTTTAAGGAGTTGCATTTTGGGATGTTATCCTTCAGAGGATTACTTTCTTGAAAAGGAAGGAATTTTTCTTCTCTTGGATTTGTTAGCAGTAAGTATGATTATAAAAATTTTAAGACAAAAGATAAATATGTTTTTATTCATCTTTTCCAATCTGAGTACCAATGAACACTATTCTGTGAATAAATGTGCCCCCAAACCATGTTCAAATATATTATTTTAAATAATATCTGTCCTGAAGATTTATAATATGCTTGCATATTAAAGGCTCTGAGAATTGTTCCATTTAAGATATAATTTTACTTAGATCTGTGTTCTCAAATACATATAAGCAAAAGTTCCCAAATGCATATAAATAAATATAAGCTTTAAGAAACCATTTGTGAAAAGCTAGACTACTTAAAAACCCATAGTCATTTATTAATAACTTCTAGCTTTCTTCTCTTTTGAAAGTTAAGAGCCACATTAGACAAGGAGCAAAGATAAGCATTTTTAAAAACTGTGTAAATTTGGAGGTAATGTGAACAAGTCTAGTGTGTCATGGACTGCTGATTTGCAGAATGGGTAGGAGTGAGCAAGCTAATAAGTCTTCCAGTAAAGACAGTTGCCAACTACCAGCTGTGAAGAATATATCCCTCCTAGTCTCAATTCTAAGTGAAGTCTATAGTCGTGACAATATGGGAGGAAAAGTATAATCTTGTTTCAAGAAAACTTTGAGAGATATTCCCACAGAGTTCTGCTGTGTCATTGTCTATGACTGCCACCATTCTTGATTTTATTAACACAATAACAAACTACTTTGATTTATCAAAGGTGCTAAAATTATTTGTACCTCCCTGAAAGGAAATTAGTTCATTTCTAGTTTTGATTTATCTGTAAAGTAGATATAACAAATATGTACCTCATTACACTTTTAGAAGTATTAAATAAGTGATTATGTGCATGTGTATGTGCATACATATATACATACACACATTGATTAAAATAGTGCCTGACACATTATTCCCATGTGTTTGCCATTATGATGAATAATGGTTGAATTTTGTGATAACCCCAGAACTGTGGCTCATGTCAATGCTTGGCGAGGGAAGAAGGATCAGACAGCTACTAATCTTTTAATTAAATTGTAGAGAAAGGAATACTGTTTTGTGAATACTGTTGGATTGTTTAATATCAATTGCACCAATCAAGTTAGTTACAAATTACAAATATTCTTTAATGAAGTCTTTTTGTTTGTTTGTTTTCGAGTCAGAATTTCACTCTGTCATCCAGGTTGGAGTGCAGTGGCATGTTCACGGCCACCTCAATCACAACTTGCTGGACTCAGGCAACCCTTCCGCATCAGCTTTCCAAGTAGCTGAAACTATAGGCATGAGCCACCATGCCTGGCTAATTTTTTGATTTATTGTAGAGACGAGGTCTCATCAAGTTGCCCAGACTGTCTCAAACTCCTGGGCTCCCAAAGTGCTAGGCCACTGCACACAGCCTTTAATGATGTTTTTATATCAACTTCAACCTTTGACACTTGCCTCATGTTCCTGAAATGAAGTATAGAAATAAAAAATTCACTTGATTGAGGGTTCTGCTCAATATAGTTCTGCTGTAATATTTATAAAGTGTGCAATGATAATTGCTAATAATGGTTAGGTATTAATAAGAGCTTACTATGTGCCAGGCAGACTCATAAAACTCATATAATCCTTTGCAGGTATTATCTTTCATTTTATTAAAGGAAACTGATAATGTTTGCAATGCAGACATATGTTTCCTTTGCCATATTCATCAGCAGTACACTATAAAAGTTAATCAACAAAAAATATTTCACATAGAATTACTGTGTGAAGACCATTGATATGGATGGAATTTTCTATACCTTAATTTTGGTTTGCTGAAAACTACCCGTAGTAAAATAAAGGAAATATTCTTGATAATAAGATAATTTTTCTTGAATACTTAAATACACTTTTATGGATGCTCATTGTCAAAAACCAAAATTACATCTCATTTTGTTTTATTTTCATATGTGACTGTCACTTGCAGTTGCCATTAGTTATCTCTTAATAAAGAGATTATTACAATAATAAAGTTATTCTCAATAATAAAGAGAGTTCGTACAAATCTTTACAAACCTTAATAAAGCATGTAAGTTGGAAAGATCTTATAATGACAGTGAACTATGTATTGCACTGTTGAACTTACTCCACATAAAATGAACATATTCAATTATTTTTGCAAATCTTCCTTTTCCAATTCAATCAAACCAATCAGTCACATTTTTGGTCATGACGTATGTTTACACTACTTCAGAACTATACTAAATCTTTTACCCTTTTAAATTTCTGATGTTTGAAAATATGCTCATTATAATAGGTATTTATTTTAACTAGAGGTTGTCCTGAGTTTAGAATAAACTTACTGATAAGTGTTTCTCTTTTTTAAAGAAATAATTATTGATATTTATTGCAACTTTTTTCCTTTTTATTTCCTTGCTAAAGTTGAATCAAAAAAAATTCTGTAATCTAATACTTAGAATAATGGTTGAATTTTGTGATAACCCCAAAACTGCGGCTCATGTCAATGCTTGGCGAGGGAAGAAGGATCAGACAGCTGCTAATCTTTTAATTAAATTGTGGAGAAAGGAAGAAAAAGAACTAGGAGTAAAACGTGATAAAAATGGGAAGATCATTGGTGAGTGTATTTATAATTGTTAGTAGAGGCAACCAGATGCATATTTTTGAAAAGGACTTTAAAAGATTTTAGGAAAGCATGAAGATTTTCCTTTGTCTCAAGTTTTTTTTACAAGGATTTGAAGAACTTGCAATCATAAATGGTTGGATGGAAATGAAATATATTAATAGTAGCTTCATATTTTTATAGAATATTTTCAAGAAATACATGATTTTATTATTTAACTCAAAAAATTAACAGTAGTTCTTAAAGAAGTTTCTTTGGGTTTTCTGCTTTTACAGATAGATTCAGTTATATTTCATTTGCCAATAATTTTGGGATATAAATAGATTGCTTGAAATAATTTTTATAGCATTTTGTGCATTTATGTTCATTTATGTTTATATGATTTACTTTTGAAAGAAGAAATTGTTTTCTAAATAAAAAAATCAAATGTTTATGCATTTTAATGACTAGATTCTAGATTAATGAGGTTTACAAAATGAGAATTTTCGGTTTGTTTACATATTCCATAAAACATTACAGTCTCTTTTCTTATAGTTTTTACATTATAGTTTCTAAACTGCTAGTATTGTTATTTTTGAATGAAAATACTTCTCCTTCTGATTAGTTCTATCTTCTGTGCATTTTTATCATCTCTGAATTTTAACCTATAAACATCATAAAATAGTCAACCTTGGTGGCTTCTGCCTGTAATTCCAGCACTCTGGGAGGCAGAGGCAAGAGAATTGCCTGAGCCCAAGAGTTCAAAACCAGTCTGGGCAACTTGGTGAGGCCTCATGTCTACAATAAATTTTTAAAATTAGCCAGGAGTGGTGGCGCATGCCTATAGTACCAGCTACTTGGAAGGTTGAGGCGAAAGGATCCCTTGAGCCCAGCAGGTCAAGGCTGCGGTAGATGTGAGTGTCCCACTGCACTCCATCCTGGGCAACAGAGTGAGTCTCTGACAAAAAAAAAAAAATCAAAGTTTTTATATTTATAGCATAATATATAGAAAACAAAAGTAAGGAAGTTCACATCATTGTTAAACTGACATTATTCTGCTTCTGGATCTCAACACTTTTAAAGTTATTTCCATAAAACTTTTATTTTTAAATAATAATTTTATGAATTTTTAAATATTTTACATAAATAAAAATTAAAGCTTTAAATTTTGCCACAGAGTGGGAAAGAAATTACTGATTATGATTTCAAAAGAGTACCATATATAAGACACTATTTTACTGCTAAATATTTTTAGATATTTTATATTACCTAAACTAAAATCTCAAAGTTAAGTGTTTATTTACTATGAATTCTATTTGTCCCTTATATGTTTTTATGCTATCCAATAATTAGACACAAAGAAGCCTCTGTTTACTAATTTTCAAGAAGAGGAAAAAATCACACCATTGCCTGCTAACTGCCCGTCTGTTGCGGTTATGGATGTTGCCGAGAATATCAGAGCAAAAATCTATGCTGTGTTGGTCAAACTAGGTAAGAAGCTGCACCTTGGATTCACAAGAGCCTCTCTGTTTTGCTGACTGTGCACATTGATTTTACTTTGGAGTTGGTTTGTCAAACATAATGCACAAAAGTCCCTTTATACAGAGAAACATGTATTCCATTGTTTTCCCAGTCTCCAAACGGCACCTCTCACCAATTAAATTAGGATCTTTGGTTGTGGGGAAAAGGTTCTCACTCTTCAACTTCTGAAAGTAAGATAGTATTGTCTGTCTTACTTTCAGAACTATCTTACTAGAATTTCTGAATTTCTTTCTTTCATAGAAATTATTCCTCTTCTAATGACTATGTAAAGATGTCCTGGCAGAAGTTTGTTATAGGAGGAAGACTGCTTGCAAACTACTCACAGAATTAACTTTTTTATGTTACCAAAATGAAATCAAGCTTGGAGTGGCAGTTCATGCCTGGAATCCCAACACTTTGGGATGCCAAGTCAGGAAGATTATTTGAGCCCAGGAGTTCAAGACTAACCTGGGCAACATAGTGAGACTTCATCTCTATTTTTAAAAAAAAATTAGCCAAGTGTGGTAGTGTGCTCCTGCATTTCCAGCTACGCAGGAGGCTGATGCAGGAGAATAGCTTCAGCCTAGGAGTTGGGGGTTGCACCCATGATCGTGCCACTGCACTCCAGCCTGGGCAATAGAGTGAGACCCTGACTCAAAAAAAAAGATGAAATCAAAAGTAACTGCATTTGTTTTTATGCCTCTTAGAATCACTTGCTCTGTTAAAGTAATTCTGTCTTTATAAACTGTGTTTAGATTTTGAAAATTTACCTGGCCTATCCACTGAAGATTTTGTCACCCTCTGTATCATACATAGATATCTTGATTTTAAAGTAAGTATCTTTTTAAATAACCTTGTTATTAAAACTTATTATGACCAAAAATAAATTGAGAAATAAAATATCTATTCTATTCATAGTTGTGAGCAATCATCTACTTTATAGTTTTATTCTTTTGCATCTGATACTATTTTTTTTAAAGGTACCATTAATTGATTGGTTATTTTCCTTAGAATAAGATTACGTCCAACTTAGTTTATAAAAGATGTACATTACTGACATAAAACTATTAAAAATCCTAAAAGAGCTTTTAAAAAATAATCTATTCTCTTTGGAGGGCATTAGGAGTTGAATTAAATGTTATTATTTATTAAAATAAGTTATTAGTACTTATTAAAGTATCATTTTATGATACTTTATTATTTACTATTATATAACCTTATATATCATTATCAAATCTCATTTAAAGAATATTAGGTTGCTTACCTTGCTGGTTATATTTTTGTCAGTAAATAAATGCTTTTGAAATTTCAGGAAAGTTCTGGTAAGTGAACATTCTCCTTCTACTAATATTAGTACTACATATTTGAATATTATAAATGAATAAAAACCTTTACCTTCAAATGAAAGCAAAGCTGAATTGTATCCCTATTCTATATATAAACATTTCTCTAATTTTAAATATGCTCAAGCCTATTAATTTCTAGACAGTCTACAATATGAGATGGAGCTGTCAGCATGATGGAACAACGGAGTTAAAAGTTCAAAATTCAATTATAATTCACCTTAGCTAGAAAGTGAAGGGCAGAGCCCTATTTCTCAGGGTGACTGGGTCCCAGTAATCCCCATGTTCATTCCTCCTATAAGTTCATCTTGACCTAGCCTTAAATACAGGGATTTAGGGAGGAAAGCAGCCAGTTGTTCAGAAAAATGACAATAAATCAGCAGTTTCTGCAAGTTAACTATAAACTAGAGATAGCGATGATGGCAGTAAACTAGACATAGGGGAGCCTTATGTATGAATACCTCACAATTGAAAAGTATTTGATAAACTGGGCATAATGGTTCACACCTGTAATCCCAGCACTTTGGGAGGTGGAGGTGAGAGGATTACCTGAGCCCTGGGATTTGAGACCAGTCTGGGCAACTTGGCGAGACCCCATCTCTACAATAAATAAAAAAAATTAGGCAGGTGTGGAGGCACATGCTTGTAGTTCCAGCTTCTTGGAAGGCTGAGGCAGAAGGATCACGTGAACCCAGCAGGTAGAGGCTGCAGTGGCTGTGAGTGTGCCACTGCACTCCAGCCTTGGTGACAGGGTGAGACTCCAACTCAAAAAAATATTTATTTGATAAATTACTTCTGAATACTCAAATGTAACTGGTGCCTAAATCATTCTCAGTGCACTTAACTTACTCCAAAGAAGTAATTTCTGAAAAGTTCATGTTAATAGGAGTGATTGCCTGCATAAAAGGTTACCTAAAATTATATCATTTCTTTTTGACTAAGTTAACTTTGTTAAACTTGAACTTTGTTGTAACAGATTGGAGAAATATGGAATGAAATATGTGAAGAAATAAAATTGGAAAACTTAAGACCAGTCACTACAGATAAAAAATTTTTTGAAGCTATTACAGCAGCATCTGAAAATATTGGAAAGATGGTAGCTTCTCTGCAAAGTGAGATGATTGAAAGCCAAGCACGCCAAGATGTGCAAAATGAACAAAAAGTATATGCAAAAGTAAGCCACACGGGTAGGAGGAGGTGGGAATGAAGGAGAGGTTGGTACAAAATTACAGATAGATAGAAGGAATAAGTTCTAATCTTCTGTAGCACAGTAGGGCAAGTGCAGTAAAAATAATTTATTGTATATTTCAAAATAGCTAGAAGATTTGGAATGTTTCCAACAGAAAGAAATGATAAATCTTTGAGGTGATAGATATCCCATTTACCCTGATTCGATCATTACATATTGTATGCATGTATCAAAAGATCACATGTATGCTATAATTATGTACAACCATTACATAACAATTGTTGGGTTTTTGTTTTTTTTTTAGCCCAGGCTGGAGTGTGGTAGCACAATCATGGCTTACCTCAGCCTCAGCCTCCTCGGCTCAGGCAGTCCTTCTGCCTCAACCTCCCAGGTAGCTGGGACTACAGGTACACATCACCATTCCCAGCTAATTTTTCTTTTCTTTTTTTTTTTGTAGAGACAAGGTTTCATTATGTTGCCCAGGCTTGTCTCAAACTCCTGGGCTCAAGTGATCCTCATGCCTCAGCCTCCCTAAGTGCTGCGATTACAGGTGTGAGCCACTGCACCTGGCCTATGTATCATTTTTTTTTTTTTTTTTTTTTTGAGTCGGAGTCTCACTCTGTCGCCCAGACGAGTGCAGTGGCCACTCCTGGCCATTGCAGCCTCAACCTGCTGGGCTCCAGTGATCCTTCCGCCTCAGTATGTATCAGTTTTTAAAGGTGAGCCACAGATACCACTAAGGCACAAGATATTAATTTCAATGTTATCTGTGGGATATATTTTCCTACTTGTGAATGTTTCAACCTTGAGTTATTTTGTGATTTTCTCTTTTAGTGTCTTATAGTGTCTCTGTGCAGTTTAAAAAAAACAAAAACATGGAGTTAGCTTGAGATTCAATTACTATATTCATTGCTGTTTTATGACATTGTAATCTGATGTTTACAGCCTTGTGTTTTTCCTTTTTTTTGTTAATGACAAACAGGCTTCCAAAAATGATAGCCTATTTAAAAGGTAGACTTTAGGCCATGTGTGGAAGTGCATCCTTGTAATCCCAACACTTTGGGAGGCCAAGGACGGAGGACTGCTTGAGCCCAGAAGTTTGAGATCATCCTGGGCAACATACTGAGATCCTGTCTCTACAAAAAATTTTTAAAACTAGCTGCACATGGTGGTGCACACTTGTGGTACCAGCTACTCAGGAAGCTTAAGTAGGAGGATTGCTTGAGCCTAGGAGGTCAAGATTATAATAAGCAGTGATCATGCCACTGCTCTCCAGCCTGGGCAATAGAGAAAGACCCTAACTTCAAAAAATAATAACAAGTGTGTACATTTAGCAAATTCTGTCTGACAAACAGTGCATTTCTGTAACTATGTGCATAACCTCACTGAGAGATAAAGTTGACCCCCATCCCTCACTCTGTGATAGATCCTTACTGGTATTCTAACCATGGGGATATCAATCAGCTTCATACTCACTTCAAAATCAAAATGTTTACAGTGAGCATTCTGTAAATCCAAAGAGAAACTAGTTTCTGGCTAGTTTCTGACTAGCTAATCAGAAAAGACCATCAGGAAAATATCAGCTTTTGTTCCTAAAACTTTACACGGGTGGGAAACTCAGCACACTCATTGCTGAGCAAATAGTTTAAGTGGCTAGTTAAATTTACCTGTCCACAGATACAATGATTATATAGATTCCCCACTTCTGCTCTGTGATCCTTTATGACTACAATCAAATATTTAAAACTCTTTAAGGTGATTTCCAAAGCCTGATCTATTCACATAGACCATTAAATGTTTCCAGCTACAGCCTAGTAGGAACTTTGTGTGCATCCACCTAAGAATTCTGCTCCATAATATACACCCAATTGCTTGAAAGTTTTGCTTGGTAAGAGTTTATTGCAAGGATGCTACCATTTAACCCACGTATTTGCACTGAAACACATCACAGTTGGGAGTTCTGCCTCTCTGTCATTAACTCTGCCGAATAGCAGAATGTCTGCTTTGCTGATTTGTGGTTTACTATGGATTTAGCACTTGTTTTTTAGCAGTTGTTTAATTATATATTCTCAGGTTAATAATTTAAGCTTGATGGTATATTTTACACCAACCAAGGGCATGTGTCCTCATTATATATTTAATGGGTAGACTGTTGAGAACTATGGACTTTGCAGTTTGTTAGTAGTTACCTCCTTAGAGTACATCACCACACCTGACTCAATACTCTCATAAAATTGCTTGTCTTAAAGCAGCCATAAGTTAGAAGCCATTTTACCAATATAATTTTGCCCAAACTATCATCAGCGACAGAAAGAATCTCTTTTTATTTTCTCCTGTGAATTTGCTGTTCAGTCTTTTATATAGTTTGGTCTGGATTCTTCACAAGTAGTAATCATGTAAAACAATCAGTCTTGCCGAGAGTGAATATTGCTATAAAAATAATAGTTTTGCATTACATTTCATGGAAAGCAGTTAAAACCTAAGCCACATAATAATCAAAGGATTTTTTTCCCATTTAAGGCTTTTAAAATTTTGTTAAATTCTGTGAATATGCTAATTATTATGTTAGTCAGCCTTAAAGTTTACCTCAGCAAAGAGTGGGTGCTTTCTTCAGAATAAAGGCTTTCAAGCCCTTTGGTGTCCTTTCACAGAAACTGGAACTCCTTTTTTTTAAATTACTTTAGAATTTTATTACTTTAGACATACTATCACGAGATTGTAACTGCCTTAACAAAACAACATATCAATTAGTTTTTTTTCCTTAGAGAGCTCAAGATGCATGTACTTTGTTTTCTAACTTTTTTATTATTTTGCATATGTTCTTTTTTAATTTTAAAGATATGGAGTACAATTCAGGGTTAGGTATACAAATGTTTATTATGCAGGTACCCTTGTTGATGAGGTGTGTTCCTCCCTCCCCTGGCAGTTTCCCTCAACTGCCAATCCCACACCCCCTCCCCTGGCTGTTTCCTACTACTGCCAATCCCTTTCTTATAGTATTGGATAATTGTTCAAGGTCCACTTATGAGTGAGAGAGAACATATGGTACTCTGTTCTTTGTTTCTGTGATAGATCACTGAGAATGATAGACTCTAAATCCAAGTTGCTCCAAAGTCCATATGTTTGTTCTCCTTTATGGCTGCATAATATTCCATTGTATGTATGTACCACATTTTTTTAATCCAGTCCAGCTTTGATAGGCAGCATGGTTGGCTCCATGTTTTTGCTATTGTGAATAGAGCTGCAACAAACATGCGTGTGCAGGTATCTTTTTTGTAAAATTATTTTGGTTCCTCTGGGTATATTCCCAATAGGGGGATTGCTGGGTCATATGGAAAATCAATTTCTAGTTCTTTCAGAAATCATCACACTATCTTCCAAAGAGGTTGTGCTAGTTTGCAATCCCACCAGCAGTGCAGAAGCGTTCCTTTTTCTCCTCATCCTCACCAGCATCTGTTGTTGTTTGTTTTATTAATGATGGCCAGGTACTGTCTCAGTGTGGTTTTGATTTGCGTTTCTCTGATGATGAGTGAGGCTAAACATTTCTTCATGTGTCTGTTGGCTGCCCTTATATCTTCTTTTGAGAAGCTTCTATTAATGTCTTTTGTTCACTTTTTAGTGGGGCTGTTTGTTTTTTTCTTTTCAGCGCATTTGAGTTCCTTGTATATTGTAGATGTTAGGCCTTTGTCAGACAGTTGGCAAATGTTTTTTTTCCCATTCTGTGGGCTGTCTCCCTATTCTCTTGATGGTTTCTTTTGCTTTGCAGAAGCTCATCAGTTTGCTAAGGTCCCACTTATCTATCTTATTTCTTATGGTGTGGGCATTTAGGGTTTTGATCAGGAATTGGTTGCCAGTTCCAGAAACTGGAACTCTTAATTCTCTTTCTCATTTCAGATACAGGCCACTCACAAGCAAAGAGAACTGGCTAACAAATCATGGGAAAACTTTTTGGCTAGAACATCAAATGCTAAAACATTAAAGGTAGGATTTTTAAAGTATTACAAAATGCATAACAAATAGCCAGCCCTTACAGACAGACTTTATCAAGAGTGAACGTTCATGCTTTTTTTTTTTTTTGGTGACTCTTCTGTAAAATACTAACACTGCTGGATCCTCATATGAAATTTAGGGTGACAATTGAAGCTGCATTCTCACAGTTACAGAAGACGCTGTTTTGGAGTTTCATTTGTTTAGCAAGGAGAAGCAGGGATGGTGTTCTAGGCCTACAGAAAGAAGGTGATAGTTAGCCAGAAGCAAGCAGGAAGAACGTCCTTTGCTTTCCATTCTGAACCTTTCTAGTCAATGATTCTTTTCTCCAAGAAGCGCAGAGTAAAGGACAGAAACAGCAGCTACCCTGCATGCCCCTCTCTCCCAAGGGTTTTTCACCTCTGTGATCACCAAAGTAAACATTATGTTAAAGCTTAAATGCAAGTTTGGGATAAATATCCCTTTGTGAAAAATATAAGCTACCTCATCTATAAGCTAGAGACTATCTAAAAAGTTTATAATGCTAATTATTTACTTGACATGTGTGAGAAAACACCATGGATTTCTAAAATTTCATTACTTTTCCTCATCTTTTTCCATTAATACCTTGGCTACACTTTACCAAATGTTATACTTCTTCCTCTAGATATGAAAGTGTTAAATGTTAAGTTAGTCCACAAAAATAGTGAAGTCATATTAAATAACAAAACCAAAGTTGAAAACAAGCTCAAGGATCAAGTGTCCCCTTTTCACTAAAAGTTCTTCTCAACTTTACTTACAAAATTTCCTCATAACTGCCTGTATTTTTATGGAATAGTTCATGAAAATCAGCTCCTACCCTGCAGATCATTTTTTACCTCACATTTCTCTTGTTTAGTGTCTCAAATATTGAGCTTGAATATAACTGCAGTGAATTATTTATATTATTCTGAATGTTTAAATCATTTACATATACTGAATTAGTTTTTAATTTATGTAACACATTTTACAACAGGCATCACCTGATATAAATTTAGTAGCTTGTTAAATTATGTGCTAAAAACCAAACCTGATTTCCTTAGGACCTGCTTTACTCCCTGGTCATATATGACCAGTGCTTCTGGAAACCTCTGGAATGTTTTTAGACAAGTGGTATCTTCTTCAGTAAACAAAGTATTTAACACACTAATAACTGTCTTCTTAGCCTAAATGAGCAAATGCAGATTTCAGGGCTACCTAATATACAGCCAAAGTATAAACCAGAAATAAATATACTTCTCATTGTAAATACCATAGTTAATGCTTTAATAGCAATATCATTTTCTTTCTAATTGAAAAATCTTCAGAAAGCAAAAAGACTTCAGGAAAAAGTCATAGAATCCTCTAGAAATGATGAACAACCACAAAATGCAATATTTCACCAAACAGATATTAAAGGCCTTAACACAACGGTAAGATTATTTTTCTCCATAATTTCTTCTTAATAGATATTAAACTTAGGCCCCCAAAATATTATTTCTGTGGGGTTTTCAGCTTGTATTTTTTCTTTTTGCTGTTCAAATTTCATATTATTAAGGCATATTTCTCCATGATACTGGAGATAAATGGTACTTCATTTTTGCCCAGTGCTAGCCATCCAGGAGTCCTAAGAATCTGCTACAAACACTAGTCAGTGAATGTCTATCTTGACATCTCTTTGACAGAATATGCACAGTTCTTCCTTTGCCTGGCAAGTAGATCCATGCTGCATGCCAGTGGTCCTGGTGTCCTCTGCTAGACATCATTTGGCCCCAGTTACAAAACTGACAAGAAGTAGAATTCAAACACGTTTCCTGGTTCCAAAGCCCTTATCTTTCCATTATGCTGCACTACCTTCCCACTCCTCATATGTACATTCTGTGTCTTTTCCAAAGTAAGCTGACGGATGAATAAGTTCTTCTCTTATTGAAAATTTTGCCTCTTAGATATTTACCTTTTACTTTTTTAGGTGCCCTCTGGTCAGGTAGTAACAGTGGAAAGCACACCTGCCCAGTTAGTAGGAGGACCTCTGGCTGATACGGATATTGCTCTTAAAAAACTGCCTATTCGAGGAGGAGCCTTGCAGAGAGTAAAAGCAGTTAAAATTGTGGATCCACCAAAAAAGAGTACTCCTACATAATATACTCTGGAGACTTTTTGAAATAAACTCTGTTATAATTTTTAAAATATATCTTTTTGCACATAAAAAGCGAATATTTTAGTAAAATATTGTAAAAAAATAAAAGGACATACAATTTATTTTTATGAAAACGATCACCATATAATATCAGAAGAGCTTTCATCGATTTCTTTGGGAAGACTACCAGTTCTCTTAACCGAAATTGTAAGACATAGTTTATCAGTTAGAACTCTTGGTTGCATGTGAACTACTTCAACTAGTTTAAGCCAAAAAAAACAAACAAACAAACAAAAAAACTTTTAAAGGTTCTGTGTCTATTGAATCTAGGAGTAATTTAGATTTCAGGCATTGCTGGATCTAGGAACTAAAGCTCTAAGGGCGGGATTGTCTCCTTCCTTCACAGATCCTGGCTTGCATTCTCTCAGGTTCATGCTTACAGCAGTTTCTACAACTGCCTGTGCATCTCAGGACCCCAGATTGACCACATGCCCACTCCTGAGCCTTCACCATGACTGAGGCCAGATCTGAATTCTACCTACCCCTGGAGCCAGAAGCAGGCCAACCCCATCTAAAACATATGAATGGAGTGAGGAATTGTACTATTATCAGAAGTATATATGAGTATTGTGTGGCAAAACAATAAGTCTGCAACAAATATGTTAATCAAAGTAAAATATGTTTTCTCTGCTATAAAAAGCAAATGAAGGCCGGGCATGATGGCTCATGCCCATAATCACAGCATTTTGGGAGGCTGAGGTGAGAGGATTGCCTGAACCCATGATGGGTTCGAGACTAGCCTGGACAACTTGGCGAGATCTCATCTCTACAATAAATCAAAAAGCCTGATGTGATAGCGTGCACATCACATAGTAGTTCCGGCTACTTGCAAGGCTGAGGTGGAAGGATCACCTGAGCCCAACAGGGTGAGGCTGTGGTGGCCCTGAGCGTGCCACTGCATTCCAGCCTGGGTGACAGAGTGAAATTCCAACTCATAAATAAATAAATAAATAAGCAAATGATAGTCATGATCTAGACAGTAAAATGTAAAAAGAGGCCGGATTCAGTGGCTCGGTCTGTGATCCCAGCACTTTGGGAGGCCAAGACAAGTGAATTGTCTGAGTCCACAGGTTCAAGGCAAGCCTGGACAACTTCGCAAGACCTCGGCTCTACAATAAATAAAAAATTAACTGGGTGTGGAAGTGCGCACCTGTAGTTCTGGCTACTTGGAAGGCTGAGGCAAAAGGATCACCAGAGCCCAGCCAGTCGACGCTGGGGTAGCTGTGAGTATGCCACTGCACTCCAGCCTGGGTGATGGAGTGAGTCTCCAACTTGAAAAGTACAGCTGGTTTTGCTCTTAATATTTAAATATGCAAAGCAAACTCTAATGCTGCTACTTTAATAAGAAAGAGAAGCCGGCTAGGTGGCTCAGCCTGTAATCCCCCGCCTTTGGGAGGCTGAGGTGAGTGAATTGCCTGAGCCCGCGGGTTCGAGACCTGCCTAGGCAGCAAGACCTCATCTCTACAATAAATCAAAAAATCAGCCGGGTGTGGTAGCGCATGCCTGTAATTCCAGCTACTTGGAAGGCTGAGGCGGAAGGATCGCCCGAGTCCAGCAGGTGGAGGCTGCGGTGGCTGGGAGCGGCCACTGCACTCCAGTCTGGGTGACAGAGTGAGACTCCAACTCAAAAAAAAAAAAAAAAAAAAGAAAGAAGAAAGAGAAAGGAAACCTAGGGGACATGTTCTCCCTCCTTTGGAGGTATCTTGCCCAGAGTATAGGAGGTAAAGGCCTCGGTGCTCGATGTAGAGCAAACTGTGTCTGTGGATGCCATTGAAAGGTCTCCTCCTCCTGTCTTCATCCCCTTCACAGCCTCCTCCAGCCAGGAAGCTACAGAGTTGAGTTCATATCCAGGGCTGGGAGAGACAAGAATTTTGTTTTCTTTGACAGGAAAATAAGCTGAAATTTGGGTCTAGGTTCTAGGCTTGTAGGGCACACTCAGTAGTGTGCTGGTAAATATATAATAACTGGCTCTCTGGGGGAGAAAAGCTCTGATATACAGCATTTACCAATTTGCATGGTGTAAATACTCCCACTGTGATCAATTTAGGCTACCAACATGATGCCATTGAATGCAGAGTTTGGAAGACACGCATGCATTCCACTTTCATTATTAGATAAGAGCAGGACTCATCTTTTCCTACCTCCTCTACTCCTCCTCTCTCAACTCATCTTCCTCTGGGAATTCATTATCCTGTCTGTGAGGATAGTAACGTCTTCAATGAGGGAGATGTTGCCATGCTTGAATTGTTCTAATTAGAATAAGTTGCCAATTCACCTTTGGCTATTGGCCTCTTAACCCTGCCCCAGCTGCCTAGTCCCCTTGTGACCCACAGGAGTAGATAATATGCATCAGATTATCACTGAGATATTCAAGAGTTCTCTCTTGAATCCCTTTCTCTATTATCACCACCTCCCAAAAGATAACAGAAGGCATAATTTGTTCCTTTCCTTCACAGCGAAGCCCTAAAAAAAAAAAAAAAAAGATTCCATTTAAACAGGAGTTACTAAGACAAAGGAATGGATATGGCTGAGGGGATGCAACAATGAGATGCCCCCACAGAAAGTGCCAGATGCACTTAGGTACACCTGAGATGTATACCCAGAAGTGATATGAAGTGTCCATGGCTAAGAACAATGAATCTTTGCCCCACTTTTAGACTGTATGCTTCCTAAGAACAAAGTAGAGATCATGCTTCATTAGTTATTTTAATCAATATCTCAGTTAATAAATGGTTGCATAATTGTGATGGTGGCCTCAGTTCCTGACAGCCTTTCTTTTGAACTCTGCAAATGTAGCAAAGTACTGAGCTCAAAGGGAAGAAGAGACCAACAAGATACTATACAAATAGTGTTCAACACAGACATGCTGAAGAAGTTTAAATGTATTACTTTGTAACAATGATAGATTTTCTCCAAATGGTGAGGTGTAAATACTATTACACAGATAACCAAGGTGTGGAAATAAAATTAATATTATTGAGTTGAATTTAATTTTTTGTATGTGGTATAACTTGCTATCTCCAAATTGATGAAGACTGACTATAAGCTAGATAATCTGTGATGTCTTTCCCTCTGCCATGCAGATCTTGCCAAGCAGAAAGAAGGAAGGCAAAACAGAGCAGGTCATCATCTAGCAGTCATTTAACAGCCAAAGAAATGTAGAATGATGGAGAGCAGGAATGCTAAGGCAGACACTTGCACTTGGTAAACAGATTGCACCCGAGTCTGCATATTTTAATTCCAGCCACCACAGGGAGTGAATCTATGTGACCATGTCATTAAGTCTTTCTGTCTCTCATCACATCCTATAATCCCACACCACTCCTGAGCCCTAGGGAATATGATGACTAGCCTATCCTGCCTGCCTGAGAGGTGGACAGTATATTTTCTTACATGAGTCAGTTGAGGCAAAATTTCAAGCTTTCAAATTGAAACTTTTACTAATCAACTGAATGAAAAGAAAGAATGATAAAAGTGATGGAATTCAGTGAACACAAAAGTGGCTACACCAATCTCAGTAATGAGATTTTTTTTTTAACCACATGGCAAAGTTCATTCCAGGATGGTTAAACTGTGTTAGTGCTTATTTATACTGTGAAAAACTGAATAATTAGGTGAATAATCTTCATCCATCTGGTCCTTAGCCTTATGGAACACAAAGTATATTTTATAGGAAACAACTGAGATGTCCACCCTAAGTCTTTTCAAGTCAGATATCTAGTTTCTTTAATCATTCTTCAGATAATATAGTTTACAGAATTTATGAATCTGGCCAGCCCCTCAAAAGTGCTATAATTTGTTAATATTCCTCTAAACTGTAACCAACTGAACTGAACAAAAATTTCCAGGTGTAGCGGCATCCATGTAGAGTATAATGAAATTAATTCCTCTCCACACATTCTGCCAACACAGCCTGAGCTTACATCTGTTTCATTAGCCACCATGATTCATTATTGCTTATATTTAGTTGCCTTTCAAGGAAAATGTCCATGATGCTTTCTGAGAAAGAAAAACTTGATGCAGGAACTGATTGGGTTCTAATCACTCTCCAATAAAAGGAACCAGGGCTCCTTGGAGAAATTAATTCTAAGACTGGGGCAGAGTTTGGGGCATCATATTGAACTCTCAATGGCCAAAGCTGGAACAATTTGAGGAATAAAATCAATTATGTAGTATTTGGGGCCAGACATGGTGGCTCACGCCCGTAATCCCAGCACTTTGGGAGGCTGAAGCAGGATTGCTTGAGCCCAGGAGTCCCAAGACAGCCTGGACAACATTGTGAGACCTCGTCTCTACAAAAAATTTTAACAATTAACCACGTGTGGTGACACACATCTGTAGTCCTGGCTCAGGAGACTGGGGCAGAAAGATGGCCTGAGTCCAGGAGGTGGAGACTGGTGAGCTGTGACTGTGCCACTGTACTCCAGCCTGGCAAGAGTGAGACTCTGACTTAAAAAATTAAGTAGTATTGGGTTATAACTCAAAATATAAATTAATGTTCATAAATCCATACTGACATATAAATAAATAATGAAAGGAAGGGAGGGAGGGAGTGGTGTATGTCTCCTTGCAAAGAATTACAGATAGTTTATGTAAATATTCCCTCCTCAAGGAGCTGGAACATAACTGCCCATTCTCTTAAGTGAAGGTTATGCTTAGTGACTTCCTTCCAAAGACTGCAGTATACAACAAGGGTAGAAAGTAACTTTACAGTGGAAAAACCTAGCAAACACCATCTTAGCCATGAGGTCACGTTGATAGTATGCACCTTTGATATGAAATGTTGCGAATGGTACTTTACATCTGTGGTCTTCATCTTCAAAACCTACAACCCCAGTCCAACAATGGGAAACCCAAACTGAGGGGCATTCTGCAATATACCTGATCAGTACTCAAAACTGTCAAGGTCATCAAAAGCAGAGTCTGAGATGCGTCCTAACCCAGAGGCACCTAAGAAGATATGACAACTTGATGTAATGGTATCCTGGATGGGATCCTGGACCAGAAAAAGGACTTTAGGGAAAAACTACTGAAATCTAAATAAAATATGAAGTTAAGTTAATCATGTATCAGTATCAGTGTATCATTTGTGAGAAATGTACCATACTAGTGCATGATGTTAAGAAAAAAATGGGAAAGAGGTATATAAAATCTCTGTACCATCTTTGCAACTTTCCTACAAATTTAAAACTATTCTAAAATTAAAAGATTATTTAAAGTTAAAAAATACTGTAGGAAGAGCAAAGGAACTTTCATCATAGATATTCAGGTATTATCCATTGAATCACCTTATAAAGAAATATTTGAGCCGGGCTCGGTGGCTCAACCTGTAATCCCGCCCCTTTGGGAGGCTGAGGTGAGTGGATTGCCTGACCCGCGGGTTCA
>NW_007250883.1:189580-194161 GCF_000164805.1 Carlito syrichta | reverse complement strand
ATTGCCCCTCAACTTCATTTTGACCCCCCTCGCTTTTTTTTTTTTTTAAGCAGGATTTATTGAGAGGACAGAAAAGCTTCCACAGTGGGAGGGGACCCAAAGGGGTTGCCCGGTTTTTTAGACTTATATTTTGATATCACATATTTGTTGAATGAATAATGAATAGAAAGAAAAATTTTTTATATGTAGATGAAAGGATTCATGCCCCCAAAACTAGGAGGAATTTTAACATAATATAGTATCTAATCATCATCAAAGAGTTTTAGATAAACTGTTATAAAACCAGAATGACCATTTTAGCAAATGTTCTTATATGTAATCCAACTGTAGCATGTGAATTCAATTAGGAGAACTAGGAAACTATTTTGCAATTATCTTAGAAGGCTAATTTTAAAACTAAAATGTTTATCATGGCTGCAGTAAAATTGTCATGACAACCTTGAGTGATTGATGACAACTGGGTGAACAATTTTTTAGATGAAATTAGGTGGCCTTACTTTACAGCACTGAACTTTTAAGCTTCAATCATTTGCCCACAGGTTGTAAAAGAGATAGAACTGTTTTCTAAGGAAAACCATGACACTGCCTCTAGGTACCACTTCAGACCCCCTGCAGAAAATGAAATTTAGGCAGATGTCTGTCTAATCATTTTTATGAGAACATTAGCCCTTCTCTCCAACCAGTTGATTTTCTGAGCTTAGGGATTCATCCTTAATTGGCAATATAAATATTTTTAATCTAGGAATTTATTAATGTTATAATCTCATATTATCTGCTACCCATTTATTATGTAAAACTTGGTTACTTGAAATTGTGTTTGTAAAAGAATATCTGGATGCTATGAGTCCATTCATTCTTTAATATTGGAGATTCTTAACCTGGGGGTTTTGTAATCCCTTAAAACTACATGCAAAATGCAGTTTTATGAGTGTGTGCATATAAAACCCCTAATAAATAGTCTGTGCTTCCTCAGAATCTCAAAGCGATTCATAACTCAAAGAATGCTTCCTCCTTTGATTCAAAGTTTATTCCTGGATCAAATCAAACCATCAGACATCTGCTTACTTGTTCAGTACTATTTTAGCTGCTTTAAAATTTATATTTAATTGAGTGTGAGTATACTGGCATTAGGTTGTACACGAGAGAATCTGTCAATGTAAGAATACTTGTAAATAGTGCTGTTCACCATGGTTGCCACTGTGAAAACCTATGGGACAACTTTCTATTGATTCTTAGTCCTAGAAAAGACTGAACTTCTACTGAACATGCAATTTGTTTTTTCTTATAAGTATTTGAATCTTGAAACCTCATGAGTGAGACCCTCTTCTATTTGAAATGTAGGAAACAGACCAAATTTATCATTACCATTTATTAAACATACAGGCTTTTATGACATTCACTCAAATGTGTTACCCTAAAACCATAACTCCATAGTATCAGTTTCCTATCTTCATTTTCCGTCATTCCAGTTTCTTCCTCTATTTCTTGTTATCCCAGTGTTTGGTATATTTCTTTAAAGCTTCACATCCTTTTTGAAATTAGATGTGAGATATACATAGGTATATCTCATGGTTTCTAAATAATTTAAAATAAGTAAAAATGAAAACTTATAAAAAAACAACTGAACTACCACCTTAAAGACAAATTCTATCAAACTGCATGTTACTAAAATGAATTTTCTTACTGTCTTTTTGTTTATTGTTCCTTTTTCAAAATGAAGACCATAAAAATAAAAATAAAAATTGAAATGCATAGTAAAAAATTTTAATATATAAGATGGCTTGGTAATGAAATGCACATTTCAGAAGACACACAGTACACCACATCAAGATTAAGTATAATACTGCCATTAATTTTGGCACAGTTTAAAAGTCAATATTAATGTATAAGATACCTTATAAAATTGGTTACAATTTTACTACATTGACTATTGTATTAAAAATGTATCACATTTGCCTTTTAAGTGATGTTTTCTTTAAAACAATGACACTTTATAAAGATGCTTTCTAAATAAAAAACTACAAATTACCTGAAAAGATGGGAATGATAATTCAAAGCAATAAAACAATTACCAACAAAAATACCATCTTAATCAGCATTAAATAATTAGAAATAATTTTGGTAACTGCTACAGGAAATATAAATACTGACAGATTTAAACTTTCAGGTTGCTGTCGTCTTGCTTGAGTTATCTTCCATGTTTTCTCTCTTAAATGTAATACTCACGTTTTGTAAAATCCAGTCCTGTAATATTAGAGAAGAAAGTGTTGATAGAGATTCTAATATGACTCTTAGAATCCCCCCTTTTATACAACCCTAATGAAAATATTAATTTCAAAGGCCTAAATACATGTCTGATGCTTAGAAATTTATTCTACAAATGTAGTATGAATAATACAGGGTAAATGGCTTTCTTATGAACTTATTCATGGAGAAACAATATGAATCAATGTATTATATTCCAAGATCATTTAGAATCAAGTGTTTGTACAACAGCTCCCATGGTTTCTAAATAATTTAAAATAAGTAAAAATGAAAACTTACCACATTAGGAAAAAACCTACATATGGCAAATTTGACAACTTGTTGGATAAACTTGAAAGGATCAGAAGGATTAAATATTGACTTTTAAATAAAACTAAATTTCTATTCTCTTAAACAGACATTTAAATTACCTCCTGTTATTTTCTGTGGAAAATTATATTTGGGAGGCATCACCTGCCTTCTGCCCATTCCATGAGATCTTGAAAGCAAACAGTCTACATACATGTCCCAGAAATCCTGAGCAATGCTTAAGAAGACATTATAATGTCCAGGCCGCTGGGATTTTTGCAGGAACAACATGAAATTCCAGAAGGCATCCACACTGTGCTCTATCTTGAGTTCTTTGAGATCCATCAGTGTCAAAGAACAAGCTTTCCAGCACTGGAGATCAATGTCTCCCGTGATTCCTGGGCTGATGCTGGCAAGCACACCTTTTTGAAATTCAAAATCAACATTAACTAGACTGAACACCATCATGCAATTCAGTAGCAGGTGGAACCATCTTCTTGTGGCAAAATCCATATTCTACAGACCAAAAAAAGGGGGGGGGGGGATATTTTTAACTTAAAAGGAAAATTATCCAATTTCTCAGCCTAAAAATATATACATATATTTGCTTTTATCAAGTCAAATTTGACTACTATGTACATATTTTAGTTTTCCTCTCTCTAAATTGCTGACTCTTACACCTTCCCTTGAAAAGGATATAACTATTCCAGCTGGATTACCAAACGTTCTGATCAAGTCTTTGGGAACCACTGAAATCCAACACATGTTTTTGAAAATATGATAGGTTCATTTCATCAAAGACCTTTAAAGCTGGAAGAAGCCTTAAAGAGCGGGTGCTGCTTCTTCCTTTACAGATTAGAACAATTCTGTACGTGGGCCATCAAATACCCAGACTCCTGGCTGCCTATCCAAGACTCCTGCCACAACACATTTCAACGAAGTAGATCAACATGCAGTCCTTTCTAGGTGTAACCATGAGAAGTGGGGTTTTTTCCTATTGTTTATTGCATATTACAAAGCTAATAACTCAAATGGTTTTACATCTCTCAAGCGTCGTTTTCAGTTTTAAAGTTACTGCTGCTTCCATTTGTGGTGACTGAAAATATTTTAAGTGCTGATGTCTGGCGGATCTCTGACCCCTCTCGGGTTGTTCAGGACCTGGTTGGCTAAGATTAACATGTATACATCAAGGAGCACGAAAACAAAGACGATATGAGCGAGTACAAGATGGTGCAAGGCCCCTTACATTCAGCCAAATCTTGACATTTTCTAATGCTTGCCTGCACAAGTTTTTCTGTCAATTGATTGTTCAGTAAAAGCGGCCTAAAGCACAGAGGTGCAAGTCTAGGACTAAGTTGGCAAGGAATTGCCGCAGAGCAACAGTAGTTCAAGGCTGGCATTGGAAATTCCCTGCCACAGCCTTGACAGGGCAGCGGGGAGGAACGGGGTGAAGAGGGCCGATCCAGCACACGGGACTCACCTCTTTCCCCGTATAGAGCGTCCACCACCTCCCCAAAAAATTAGGCTAAAGAGAGAAATCACACAAAACAAATTTAAACAGCACATTTCAGGACAATTCACATGGACGAAAATCGTGCAGTGCAGATTCCCGAGCCGGGCGGACAGCGGCCACTTGATGACCCTGTCCTAAAGGGGGCGGGGACGTCCGGGCTGACCACAGGATCGTCTTCCCCCTCCGTCTCAGGGTAGCCCCCCGCCCAGCGCCCCCGCCCCGGGTCGGGTCGGTCACCCGCCCCCCGAAGAGCAGCCGGCGCGGAGCCGCGTGCAGTCGCCGCGTCCCGGCGCGGGGTTCCACGGGCGCCCCCTGCTCGGGGCACGAAGGTCCCCGCGCGGGTGGGGACGCGCCAGGCCCTCCCCGAGACCCACCCCATGCCGGGCCCGGCCTCGGAGCGGGCGAAGGTGCGCGCCGCGCTCCCGGCCCGAGCTCGCCCGGCGGAGCCGTCGGGTGCGTGGGCGCAGGTGGCTGGGCTCACCGCGGGCGCTGCTGCCGGCTGGCGGCGCTGGGCT
>NW_007250883.1:104199-189492 GCF_000164805.1 Carlito syrichta | reverse complement strand
CGCCCGCCGCCCTCGCCCTCCGGTCTCCGGAAGACTGCAGCTGGGGGCTTCCGTCGCGCCCTTTGGGCTGTCTCTGTCTTCGTCGGAGACCCTCGGCGGCGGCGGCGGCGGGCAGCCCACGGTGCCCTCTTCCCCCACCACTCAGCCTGACGCCCTGGACTCCTGTCCAGAGAAAAGCTGTCGTCTGGCGTGGGCTCCGTCGGAATCCTCAGCCTCCCTGACCAGTTCTAATCTTCAGCTGAACACCGTCTAAAGTGTTAACATTGGTCGGCTCCTGCCCATCATCCCAGCACTTTGGAAGGCCGAGGCGGGAGGACAGATTGAGCCCAGGGGCCCAGACCAGCCCTGGGCAACCCTCTGTCTACAGACCTCCTCTCTACAAAACAAAAAAACAGACCTAGGAGGAAGAAAGCTACTAACACATACATACACATGAACATATGCTTTTGCCTCTACCTAAATACACAGTTTAACTATGGGGGGGGGGGAGAGTTGCCTTTCTCCTCTCGTGGCATGCAGCCTCTGGGCAAGTTCCTTGGATTTTATTGACGAAAAGATGTCCAAATTCTGTGAGATATTTTAAATGGCTTATTTTTTTTAGCCAAACCTGAAGACTTAAGCCCGGGTACACCCATCCTCAACAGATTTTGAGAATGAGTGCCCGATTTGGTCAAATGTCGACTTAGTTATACACAGTTTTCGGGAGTCATAGGCAGATTTAAAGATTTCTTGACTGGTAATATGTAGTTCTTATAAGGAGATAAGCTGTTTTGCTGAGACAAGGGCTCAAGGTTTGTTGATACTTAGATGAAGGTAAGATGTTATGCCAGAGTCAGATTGGAAAACAGCAGGGTAATAAAACCCTATACCGGTGAGTTTTTATTAGGCGTGACTACGTAAGCCTTTTAGTTAGGAATTAGGTTAAAAGGAAAAGGTCAGATTTAGTCCTCAGTTTCTCCTCTCAGCCAAACATCATTCCTCGGAATGCATGTATAGGTCAATAAACAGCAGGAAGATCTCGCCGCTAGGAAGGTTTATTCCTAGGGTTGTCTATTCCTTTTATCTGGCGAGGTTTTACAGTGCTAGGAAGGTTGTTTTAGGATGGTTTATTTGGTAATAACAGCTTTAACATTAATACTGTTAGGTTATGGGTGAGGACATAGTTTGACCTGATTTGATACCCAATTATTTAACGATGGAAAATAAGTCAGGCCTCAATTTCTATATATATTGACCATCAGTTCCAGCGCCGATACAATGTTTGGACTACATTTGAGTTTAAATCTGTCTGCTATGCCTAAACCCTGGAGTGATGATCACATGAGGCTGGATTATTCGCACTTCCCCTAAGGCGGGTCACTCTTCCTCACAGGTTCTTGAGCTGGGATAAAGAGAATACAAGGTGAGATGAGTGCCAAACACAACAGCCCAATTCCCCTGTCATTGCCCCCTAAGCTCACTTCTCCCGGCACTAACCACCACTCAAAGCTCCACCCTGTTCTCTTCAGCTTATCAGTGGAGCTTGAGTGGTTGATCATTAGTCCTGTCCTGGCAATACCTTTCCATGCCTTCCATCTGCAGGACCAGCTCCTGCGCAAAACAGAAAAGGAGAGGACTTGTTTACTCAGATTAGCTAGGATACATACAAATCCATCTCATAACAAATATTCTGCTCTACGGTTCCAGGTATTTTAGTCCTTTAATCACAGACCCTCAAAGTCAGCAGAGACATTAAAAGTTACCTACCTAATGCAACATCCCAGCTGAAATGTGAACACCCTACCCTCCCAAGGAATTCCCCACTCCCCAAAGCTGTTGTCAAGTATAACTTAACCCTGCCCACCCCCCCATAATGAAGAAAAAAAAAAAATTCTGAAAAGCAAAGCATTACTAATTTATTTTTAGTAGGAGTCTCACTCTGTTGCCCAGGGGAGGGCGATGGCACGCTCACAGTCACCACAGCCTCAACCTGCTGGGCTCAGGTGATCCTTCACCCTCAGCCTTCCAAGTAGATGGAACCATAGGCACACCACCATGCCCAGCTAATTTTTTAAATATATTGTACAGACAAGGTCTCGCCAAGTTGCCCAGACTGGGTTTGAACCCCTGGATTCAGGCAATCCTCTCGCCTCCACCTCCCAAAGTGCTGGGATTGCAGGCTTGAGCCACTAGACCCAGCTAGCATTACAATTTTAAGAAGAACTTCAGAAGAATGTCATTCTGATCTTAAGGTTGGAAAGGATTTTTTTTTTTTACACAAGACACAAAGAGTACTAACACTAAAAGGAAAATTAATATTTGACTACATTAAAATTAATATTCTGTTAATCACAAGACACCATAAAGAAAGTTAAAAGATGCAGCACTATTCACAACAGCAAAAACATGGAACCAACCACTCTGCCCATGGAAATTAAATTGGATTTTAAAAAATGTGGTACATATACACAGTGAAATATTACACAGCCTTAAAGAAGAACAAACATATGGACTTTGTAGCAACTTGAATGCATTTTGAGTCTATCATATTCAGTGATCTATCACAGAAACAAAGAACAGAGTGCCACATATTCTCACTTGTAAGTGACCCTGAACGTTTACCATAGCACTGTAAGAAAGGGATTGGCAGTAGTGGGATACTGCTGGTTGGGGAGGAGAGAGACACAACATCAGTGAAGGTACCTGATCTCAAACCAGGCAAAGTAGGAAACAAAGGGAGGCCCAAACTTTACCTGTATGATGTCCACTCGTATACCTAATCCTGAACTATACCCCACATCTTTAAAATAAAATATAAAAAAGTAAAAAATAAAAGAAAAGAAAGATAAAAGATAATTATAATCTAGGAGAAGATATTTTCAGCACATTTAGCCACAAATGGATTAGGATTAAGATCCAAGATATAATAACCTTCCATGGAATCAACAACAAAAAGATAAATATCACAACAGAAATCCAGGCAAAAGGCATGAAGAGTCATTCCATAGATAATGAAACATTAATAGTGAATGAACACATAATCATATTCATAACTTAATTGCAAGTAGGAAAGTATAAATTAAGATCACAATGAGATGTGAACTCACAGTCATCAGGTCAAACATTAAGAGGTCTGGCAAAGGGTGGGTGTAATCACGCCTGTAATCCCAGCACATTGGGAGACCGAGGCAGAAGGAGAATTGCTTGAGCACAGGAATTCAAGACCTCAGTTAAGACAACATAATGGACCTCATCTCTACAAAAATAAAATAAAATAAATAAACTGGGTGGTAATGTGTACCTGTGGTCCCAGCTACTCAAGAGGCTGAGGTGGAATGATTACCTGAGCCCAAGAAGTGGAGGCTGCAGTGAGCCATGATCATGCCACTCTTCTCCAGCCTGGGCAACAGAATGAGACCCCAACTCAAAAAAAAAAAAAGAAAGAAAGAAACCTGACAATAGCAAGTGTTGGTGAGCATATGAGGTGCATTAGAGTGTTCTCTGGAGAAAAAGAACCAATAGAATATATTAAATATATATGTTAAATATGCATATATGTAAATAATATGTATAATGCATATACATATATTTCATGTATGTATATATTATATTTTACATAAATAGATGCATAAAGAGATTTATTACAAGAAATTTTCTCATATGGTTATGAAGGCTGAGAAGTCTCACAATCTGCCATCTGCAAGCTGAAGACCCAAGAAAGCCAGTGATGTGGCACTAGCCTGAATTCCAAAGCCTGAAAATCAGAAAAGCCAATGATATATAAGTCCCCGTCTGAGAGGAGAAGACTGATGTCCTAGCTTAAGCAGTCAGGAAGAGAGAGCAAATTCTCCCTCTGCCTTTTTGTTCTATTCATGCCCTTGGATTGGATTATGTCCACCCAATGGATTGGGTGACGAGAAGGCCAGTCTGTTTCATTCAGTCTGTTAATTCCAGTGCTAATCTCATCCAGAAACATACTTACACACACACCCAGAAGTCACGTTTAACCAAATATATGGGCACCTCATGGCTCATTCATAACCACCTCATGATGGTTAGTTGATACGTATAACTAACCATCACATGATGCAGCAAGAACCTTAAACAGTGTTAGAAGGAGCATAAACTGGTACAATTAGCTTTGAACACAAATTGGCACTATCTTGTAAGTCTGAATAAGTATGTAATTTGCAGTAGGTCTTTTCTCTCCCAGGAATACATCTGGAGAAAATTCTTGCAAATAGGCCACAAGTGGCATATACTAACATGGAATATTCATAGTAGCCCTGCTCACAAAAGCAAAAATTTGGAAACAATCAAAATGATCATTAACAGTGGAACAGTAAATTAACTGTGGTATATTCAACATAACAAGGTGTTATTCAGAAGTGAAAATGAATATACTACAACATTATACATTTTAGAAAGCAAATTGCAGAAGACACCATTTTTATAAAGTTCAAAGACAAGCAAAACTAAAGCATATGTTCTTTACAAATATATATGATAAAACCATTTAAATACTAAGGAAATATTCAGGAGAGGGTTTGGGTGTTCAAGGAAATAAGATCTGGGAGAATGTAAGCCGGGCGTGTGGCCCATGCCTATAATCCCAACACTTTGGGAGGCAGAGGCAAGAGGATTGCCTGAGCCTAGGGATTTGAGACCAGCCTGGGCAACATGGCGAGACCTCATCTCTACAATAAATAAAAAAATTAGCTGGGCATAGTGGCGCATGCCTATAGTTCCAACTTCTTGAAAGAGTGAAACAGAAGGATCGCCTGAGCCCAGCAGGTCAAGGCTGTGGTGGCTGTACTTCAGCCTGGGTGATCGAGTGAGACTCCAACTCAAAAAATAAAAATAAAAATAAAAGAGCTGGGGAAAATGTACAGAGAGCTTCTATAGACAGTGATTTCTCTAGTCTTCTTTTTATGACTATGGTTTCTAACATATGTTAGGCATAGTGTTTTCTATTATCTAATAATGTATGATAAAAACATTTAGGATAATGCCAGGCTCGGTGGCTCAGCCTGTAATCCCGCGCCTTTGGGAGGCTGAGGTGAGTGGATTGCTTGAGCCCGTGGGTTCGAGATCCGCCTGGGCAGTGAGACCTCATCTCTACAATAAATCAAAAAATCAGCCGGGCGTGGTAGCGCATGCCTGTAATTCCGGCTACTCGGAAGGCTGAGGCAGAAGGATTGCCGGAGCCCAGCAGGTCGAGGCTGTGCTGGCCAGGAGCGGCCACTGCACTCCAGTCTGGGTGACAGAGTGAGACTCCAACTCAAAAAAAGAAAAAAAAAAACATTTAGGATAAATGACATATTTCAACGATAGACAAAACATGGTGACTGATGACATTGACATGAGATGGAGAGAAAGCAAAAAAGAACGGATGTTTTCAACACATCTGCTTACAGGGTGACATTAACAAATATAAAAGATTGAAAGGAAGATGATTAGTGGGAAGGATGGATTTGATTTAGGACGTGTTGCATTAGAGTTGATTCTGGATCTTCTAGAATGCCTATAATTTATCTGGAAATATAACTAGTTTGAGAGGTCTCTGTTTTGATAGAAAATTAGTGCTTCCATGACAGTATACATTGAAAAAAAGTAAAGATGAATATGGGGAACTATGCCCAAATTTAGGGACTCATAAACTGCAAATAAAATTAATGAAGGAATAAGGGAAAGAACAATCAGCTATTCAAGCCCCAAGTGGGTATAATATCACATAACCAAAGGGATAAAATTGAAGAATCAGAAGTCTGCTATAGTATCAAAAACCTTAGAAAGAGCTAGGAGAATTGGGTTTGAAATATATATTTTTTATTTGTCAAAAAAGGAGAAGTGGAAAAACTGCAAAGTTCACAATATTGAGAAATTAATGCTGTTTGTGGGGGAGAGCACACAAAATAATTTGAAAGAGTTATGTTGAATTTATGTAAATGTTTAGATTTCACAATTGGTTATTTATAAAGCCAAGTGTATGATCGAATTATTCTACCCAATTTATTATGAGATCCCAGACAAGAGATCTAAGTAAGCAAATATGTTTTCCAAGTCAAGCATTTTTTTATTAAATGATACATTCATCCTCATCCTGTCATGATCATCCTGTTCCTAGACTATTCCCATGGTCCCCAGACTTCACCTCTGATTTATACCATAGAGCATCTCTCCCTTCCTTTCTCTCTTTACCCCTGACCTGACTCTAAAGCTCTTTCCACATAATTCAGCTTTACCTCTGCAATTAGGTGTCTATTTTCACTGTATTAGGTGGCATCATTTTAAAATTATTACAATGTTATCATTCATGATAACTCTTTATACAAATAATATCTTTAACATTTTTCTAGTGACTGACACATAGTACAAAGGACACTCAATAATTACTTTTAACTGACTCTTTTATAGCCATGCTATTCCCTCCTCTTAGGAAGTTTTGTCAGCTTTCCATCAGCCACATTCCTCAAGTCTTTCAGAACTCCAGTGTTGACTATGAAGATATACTGGTTTAATCAGGCTAGCAGCCTATTCATTTGCCCCCATGCCTTCTACCTTCCAATCACTTAGTTGTAGTTTTGTCACATTTGTGTTTCTCCTTTACTCAGCATGCTTCTCCCAGAAATACTGCCATCATCACTCCCACAGAATCTAGAGGACACACCACACACAGCAGGAACATGTTGACTGACTAATACTGCTGAATACCTACAAAAAGAATAATGTTTCAATTCATTGACCTTCTGACTCATTATAATGAAAGACATTAATTTAAAACATCTACAGCTGCAAAAGCCTTAACAACAATGTATTTATCAAAGTATGATTCAATGACCTTGGGGAGAAAGAAAGTAGGAAATGAAGTTGAAACAAATGAGTACCCTCCAGAGAAAACAAGCAGTCATTGACTGCTGACTAATTGAAGGGAAAGAAGGAACACAGGAAACAAAGATGAACAACATACTATCTCAGAGACAAGAGGGAAAAAATCTCAGGAGAGAAGTTGAAAAAAAGATCACTCATCCTTACCCCTTCCCCCCCAAAAAATCATTAGTAGGAAACATTTTATTATTGTTTAAAAGGAACAAGAAATAAGTTTACCTCAGAATGTAAGAACTGAGACATAGAAAGCATAAAAACATTGTGTATTCTAGAATTATTTTTCCCTCTTTGCATTTTTTTTTTGTGGTTTCTGTAAGGATTACAACATATATTCTTAACTTTTCACAGACTGCTTATGGTTAACATTAAATCAATTCATGTAAAATGTAGAAATGTTGCAAGGTATGAGGCCATTTACTTGCCTTCCCCCTTTTTTTTTTTTGCTATAGTTATCAAATGTTGTACATCTATATACATTATAAACCCCATGATACAATGTCATAATTTTCAAGGCTCTTTATTTAATGCTCCTAAAGATCTGGATTCCCATCTGGTCCTATTTTTCCTTAGCTTAAAGAACATCTTTGGTATTTCTTGCAGTGACTGCCCACTAGCAACATATTATTTTAGTTTTCTTTTTCTGGAAATATATTTTACTTTTAGGATCATTTTCACTGGAAATAGAATTCTTCGTTAATGTGATTTTGTTTATTCTTCCAGAACTTTTAAAGTATCCATTATTTTTCTGATGAGAAGGCATCAATCATCCAAATCACAGTTATCTTACATGAACATGTCATTTTCTTTGAACAGCTTTCAAAATATCTTGAGTTTTCTGCAATTTGATGGTAATATGCCTAGGTGTATGCAATGCAATTCTGGTTCTATCTGGAATTAGGTCAAATTTCACAAGTTAAGGGTATAGTCCACCACAAGACTCTCTTACTTCAGAAACCAACTGCAAGCTCCAGGGTTCCTAAGTCATCTGTTTTTCTGACCAATCAGCTACAAAATCAGGGATTTCCACTGCCCCTCTAGGTTCTATAATTTATTAATATGACTTACAGAACTCAGGAAAGCATTAAAATTATAGTTTTACTATAAAGGAAATAGATCAGGACCAGCCATCAATGAAGAGACCCACAGGTTTTGGAGGGCCTGGGAAAGTCCCAAGCATAAAGCTTTTGTACCTCACACCTGTCTACAACATTGATACACAATTACCAGTCAGGGAAGCTCACCTGTGTGCCTCAATGCCCAGAGTTTTTACCAAAGTTTACATAGAAACGATTGATTGAATCATTGCCACATGGCTGAACTCAATCCCCAACCTTCCTCTCCCCTCAAGAGGTATAGCTGATCTCACATGTAATAACATATTTGGTCTTTCTGGTAATCCAAATACTTCCATTAACCAGGGATGAAAGCCAGCCAAATTTTTTACTGTATAACAATACAGTTTTCTTAGTATTTATCTCACTTCAAGTTTGTTGAGCCTCTTGAATATGTGAATTTCTTTTTCACCCTATTTGGAAATATTCAGCCATTTTTCCCCTAAAATATTGTTTCTGCTCATTTTTTGTCTCTTTCATTGCCTTCTGGGATTCTAATTAAAGTTTATTTTAGACACCTGAGCCCAGCAAATCGAGGTTGCAGTGGCCATGAGCATGCCATTGCACACCAGCTACAGATCTAATCTTTTAAAATATGCCTCTTGTAAATGCTTATGATCTTTTAAGAAGGTTTTTTTTTTAAAAATCAACATATTTTGTTCTATATAATTCTTGAATAACTCCTCAGTAAACTTCATTTCTACTTACACAATCATATCTTCCAATAAGTTATGTGTTCTATATTTTCTCAAAGTATACTCTCTGTCACGTTTTGTATGTAGGCTATACAATAGTAGCAATGTGCACAAGTGTTGTTCTACCCCAAAGCTGTAGCTTACCACATAAAGAGTGACAGTCTATCATTCGCCTTTAAAAGTAAGCATTGTAAGAATATATTAGTCATATTGACTAATATATTGACTAATATATTCTTACAATGCTTACTTTTAAAGGCGAATATTCTGATTAATTTATGACATGGGACTAATAAAGACTTAGAATGACACATGAATATGCTAATATAAACATGAACTTATTTTTGTTTCTTATTCAAATTATCTAAGAATTCTATTGTACTGACAGTGGTTATTGTTTATGAAATCCAGTGACAGGCAACAAAGAAAATAAATTCAGTAAATGAGAATCCTGAATACACTACCAACTTTTCTGCTGTATGAAGATTCTTGGAAAAGCAGGAAGCATCATTACAAAAGGTTCTTCTGATAATTCTACTGCCATTCTTATATCTGTCAATGATTTAAAAAGAGCAATCGATGACTAATCGGATAGCAGAAGCCCCTTAATATATTTCTTATTTCTCTAGTACAAGTGGTTGACAACTGAGGTCTTAAACACATGATTTTACTAATTCTCAGGATTTCTAGAAATACTTCTAAGAAGGTAATATGTATTATTTATTTATCTATTTACTTATGTTTGAGTTGGAGTCTCACTCTGTCACCCAGGCTGGAACACAGTGGAATGCTCATGGCCACTGCAGCCTTGACCTGCTGAGTTCAGGTGATCCTTCCACCTCAGCCTTCCAATTAGCTGGAACTACAGGTGTTCACCACTATACCCGGTTAATTTTTTTATTTATTGTAAAGATGAGGTCTCAGCAAGTTGCCCAGGCTGATCTCAAACCCCTGGGCTCAGGCAATCCTCTTGCCTCTGCCTCCCAAAAAGCTGAGATTACAGGAATGAGCCATCGTGTACAGCGTGAGCCACCGTGCCCGGCATGAAAGTAACCTTTAAATTATATCCTTAAAATTAAAAGCAAGGTGCATCAAGAGCAAAGCAAAATCAAATTCAATACGTTTTTGCCATTCATTAAGAATACAGGTATCAGAAAGATTAAAATTTGCTTTGTTCTGTCATGGACACAACTACTGTGCTTAGTTATTCTAACTTAGTCATTTCAAGACAAGACAGATACTCTTAAGCATAACATGGACACATATGTAATTAGCAAATCTAATATTTTATGATGTTGCATTGTTTAATTTTGTCAGCAGTCTAAAACGAAAATTGTCTAACTTGATTATCTACTTTGTAGATTTTCTCAATTGATCTTGTGTCATCTTCTCACCTGCTTTTAGTTAGATTCCTACCTTTTGTCTGTCATACTTTTGGCTCTGCTTGTTCAAGAAGACCTAACAGAGTTCATCTGGCTTAGGGATTGTACTCAGTAGATACACTCTGAATATCTGTTGATTAATTTATCCAAAAGAAAGACTTGAACTAGATTGCTAATTCCTGTAGCATACGGAACACCTGCACAGCACAGTGTCCCAGCACATAGCTGAGTGTGGGGGACAAATTAAGAACTCGGAAATTATTATATGAATGCATAAATGAAGTATAAACTCATTTTAATAAGAAAGACCATAAGATAAATCCACTTTTGCTTTTTCTTCACATAGTTCTTGTTTTGTGACAATAATTACATAGCCTGAGGGCCCCGTATTGACAATGCCTTATTTTAATTTAGAGAGAATAACTTAGCAGGTATATAGACCTCATTTGCTACATCCATTTACCTTTGTCATCTGGGGGAATATAATTGTTCTCTGGGTTACAATATTTTGAATAGGATGAAACTAGAAGAATTTTTGATTTGTTATTCTTGGGGAATTATAAGGCTAATGAGTAAGAATAACTCTGTGCCCCATTTCAGGTGATCTGTATGCTATACTCTGTCTCCCAGGTTGGCGTACAGTGACACGCTCAAGGACACTATAGCCTGAATCTGATGGGCTGAGGTGATCCTTCCACCTCAGCCTTCCAAGTTGCTGAAACTACAGGCGTGCACCACCACACCCATTAATTATATGGGTACTCTTTGAGCTATCTTTGTAACTTCTCTGTAAATTAAAAAGTATTTTGAAATAAAGTGTTTATTACAAATTATAATTAGAACTCTGTTAAAAACTTTTTGAAATCAAATTGTGCGTTATGCAAATGACTCATGTGGAACTATTTTCAAGACTTTCTAGTGCTACTGAGTCTAATGGTTTGTTCATACTTTAATCCGAGCAACCATGGGGAAGGGATTCTCTCCTCTCAGCAACAGAAGTAGTAGTATTTTCTTCCAATGATTACTTCTGTGTTGTGTCTGGATAATGCCCTGGCTCATTTTGCCTCATGTTAATTTTAGCTGCACACTTTTTTTTTTTTTTTTTTTTTGAGTCGGTGTCTCACTCCATCTCCCAGGCTGGAGTGTAGTGGCATACTCAGTCATACCAGCGTCGACCTGTTGGGCCCAGGCATCCTTCTACCTCAGCCTTCTAAGTAGCCAGAACTACAAGCTCATGCAACCGCCTGGTTAATTTTCTTTCTTTTTTTTTTTTTTAACTGTAGAGTCGAGGTCTGGCCAAGTTGCCCAGGCTAGTCTCGAACCCCTGGCCTCAGGCAATCCTCTTGTCTTGGCTACCCAAAGTGCTGGGATTACAGGCTTGAGCCACCGTGCCTTTCCTAGGTTCACATTTAAAGAGGGAAATTTCCAATTACACAATTTATCTTTTACTATTTGATATCTAAAATTGTAATAAATACTTCAGGCTTGGACCACATTTTTTTGGATAAATATCATGTTCTCTTTTGTTAACATCACACAATGATCCTCATCATTTCTGAGGAATTTCCATACCAATTTCTCTCTCTCTCTTTTTTTTTTTTAGTTATGTTCATTTTCCTGTGTATATGTTATGGGACAGAACACTATTTGTGCTTTTGTTCACTAACAATAAATAAACATTGGGAAATAAGTACATTGGGCTCACTACTATTCTGACAAAATAAGAAGACCTAGTAAAGATGCTGCAATCTAAATTGCAGAAATGTTATTAAGATTAAACTAAGCCAGGCGTAGTGGCTCACACCTGTAATCTCAGCATTTTGGGAAGCAGAGGCGAGAGAATTACCTGAGCCCACAGGGTTCAAAACCAGCCTGGGCAACTTGGTGAGACCGCGGCTCTACAGTAAATCCAAAAAATTAGCCTTGCGTGGTGGTGTATGCCTGTAGTTCCAGCTACTTGGAAGACTGAAGCGGAAGGAACACCTGAGCCCAGGAGGTCAAGGCTGCTGTGGCCGTGAGCGTGTCACTGCCCTCCAGTCTGGGCGACAGAGACTTTGACTCAAAAAAAGCGAAATAAAAAACTAAAATAAGATTAAACTAAAAACATCTACACAGCAGCAGTCTAATGTCCTGATTAATGAGAGGTAGGCACACTGATGTTTAAAGTAATCCACAGACGTAAAATATAAACAACCATTACAAGTTAAATGACAATTACAGCTTAACTGATGAATGGTGAAGTAGGAGGTCTCCAGGAGCAGCAAAATAATCAAGACAGAGAGGAACAGTTTTCATATTAGTCTTTCATAATAACCACTCTCCTAAAGTGAAAGTGGAAGAAACTGTCACATTGAAGTGTGAAAAGAACTCTAGAAACTAGTAGTTTT
This sequence comes from Carlito syrichta, assembly GCF_000164805.1. Lineage (NCBI taxonomy): Eukaryota > Metazoa > Chordata > Mammalia > Primates > Tarsiidae > Carlito > Carlito syrichta. The sequence goes on along the minus strand of NW_007250883.1, from coordinate 177,049 downwards.
GGTGGTTAAGAAAGAATTCTACGCCTGGCAGTGTAGTGCAGAGCCATTTAGTATGGCTGTGAGCATTTTTTACTGCCTGGGAGCATGGGGAGAGCTGCTCTCTGCTGGTCCTGTTCACTTTGTAATTTTCACAAAGGCGCGCTTCAAATGACGCATAAAAACTCTTACAGTCTCAAGTCCAAGAAGCTACTGTCACATACAGTTGAAGACAAGTTTCTTTCCCCCACTGCACAGGAGAGTCTTCTTACAGATCTCAGATTTCAATAAAATTGTGTGGCACAAGTTTTAAATTCATGATCTCCTGGAGCTTTGGCAGGAGACTACTCAGCTCGTCAACGAACGAACAGCTTTTGTGTTTTTCTCCAGTTGCGTGTCCACGTCTTCCACGCGTTTGGTTTTATAGCCTGATGGAATTTTCACGCTGAGTGAAGACCCCGGCACCTTGTGGTCGCCTCACTTAGCAACAAAATTGCTCCGAGGCAGCTGAGCCTCCAGTTCCACTCCAAATGGCACCCACTCTGCGCCCCGCCGTCCCTTGTCGCACTGCTTCTCGGGGTTAATATAGCGTTTTATTCTGCTATACACCCACAGGCAAACTACTTTCCTCCGCCTCCGGGGGTGGGGGAGCATAGGAGGCTCGGAGCCGCAACTGCGCCTGCGCAGTCCCGGCGGGCGCGCACCGCAAGACGCATGCGCTCGTGCCCGGCGCCTGCGGGGGCGGGGCGGGTGGCGTCGCGGTCGGTGGTGACGTCTCAGGGCCGCGCCGCGCGCTCCTTTGCCGCTTTCGCGAAAGGGATCCTGGCGTGTGGCTGTCATGGTTCGCTGCGGTTGCGCGTCCTTCAGAAAGGTCCGTGCCTGGTGTCCTCCGCTCCAGTTGAGGCTCCCTCGCCCCGCCCTGCCCAGCGTTTCTCTCTGGAGGCCTCTCTCCTCGGTCTCACCTAGTCCTCTCCGCCCGCCGCGGAGTCCGGCCTTGCCCGTAGGGGTGGGAAGGGCGCGTCTACCCAGCGTGGTCGGGACGGTTTAGGGGATTTGTGTGCACGCAGGATGAGGAGCTGAGGTACCTGCCTGCCGTGGCTCAAATATTGTAGTGGTGTTTACTTCATTTAAGTAATATCCGTAGTCTGTTCTTACACATTTTTTTTTCTCGAGGATACTCTTAGCATCTTTAACGATTTTTTATAGGAAACAAAAATGTGTAATTGACCTGCCGCCTTGCAGAAATTGTGGTTTTTGTGCAGTGTCGGTGTGAGAAGCGTCTCCGTAAAAATTTACAGCTGTTTAAATTTTGTAAAAACGCTTATAGGGTCCTTACTAATGTTTTTTGCATCTTGCCAGCATCATGCTTTGGCCATATTTTTACTTAAGACCAGAGTGAAAAATTCCTTCTAAGTGAGGCTCCTAAACTTCTGAATTTGACGAATCTACAGTAATAAAAAAGTGTGACGTGTTGAACAGAACTTTAAAGACCCTCTTCAAGAGTATATCAGAATGGTCAGTGTTTCAACTTTAAAACATTCCCAAGTGTTTTTGATAACAGTTGCCATGTGTCAGAACTAGAGATGTGAGATCATGAATTTAAGAAATTGCCCTGTAAAGTATTTTTATTTTTTGTTTTTATTCCAGTAGCTTTAGGGGTTACAAATAATTTTTTCTTACATGGTTGTACTGTATAGTGGCGAAGAAGTCTGGGCTCTAAGTATACTCTCCACTTCCACCTGTACACATTGTACCCTATGGGTGACTTTTTCATCCTTCCACCTCTTCTCTCTCCCCGTTGTGAGTCTCCCATGCCCATTATACCATATCATCCTCTATACCTTTGCAGATCCTTAGCTCCCACATGCGGTGTTTGGTTTTCTGTACCTGAATTAGTTCACTTAGGGTAATGTTCTCAAATGCCATCCAAGTTGCTGCAAACGGTGTTCTTTCTTTTGATGGCTGAGTAGTATTCCATAGTGTATATATACCACATTTTCATTATCCACTGATAATGATGGGTATTTAGGTTGATTCCACATCTTTGCAATTATGAATTCTGCTGCGATGAACATGCCAGTGCATGTGTCTTTTTTGTATAATGACTTGTGTTCCTTTGGGCATATTGTAAGGTATTTTGATAGTCTCTGGGAGGTTAACACACAGGTTCTTTCCCAGAAATAAGTTCTTGATTAAGTGAAGAAAATATAGGTAAATACTAAATGCTGTATAAGATTTTAAAATATATAATAATAAAGATATAATTAGATTGCTGAGAGAGCTAGCAAAGTCAGTGTAAAAATTGATTGGAAATATCAAGACATTAGAAAATGTGACTCTCAGGTGAGTTTATTATAATAGAAAAATATGACATTCTATGTAAAGGACAAGTGCATAGTTGCATGTAGCCATGGCAGTGCATCATGTAGTATAGAGCAAAGAGGAAGTGGAGATAGGAAGGGGTGAACAAATGGAAATGATATTGAAAGGAGGTAGGCATGGCGGCTTGTGCCTGTAGTTCCAGCTACTCCGGAGGTTAAGGCCAGGAGTTTGAGACCAGCCTGTAACATAGTGTGGGAGAACCCTTCTCTAATAAAAATTAGAAGGGCATGGTGGTGCATAACTATACCCTCTACTCAGGAGGCCATGGTGGGAGGATCACTTGAGCCCAGGAATTCAAGGCTACAGTGAGCTATGATGGCACCAGTGCACTCCAGTCTTTTTGACTAAGGCCCTGTTTCAATTAAAAACAAAAAAAGATATTGGAAGGATAAGTTAAAGGCTTTGAATATACAGATAACCTTTGAATAGTGAGAGGGTTAGAGGTGCTGACCCAACTCCTCACCCAACCCGAAACATTGAAAATCTACATTTAACTTTTGACTCCTCAGAAACTTAAACAAACTGCTAGTTGTTTGCCTACTGTTAAACAGAAACCTTACCAATAAGATAAACAGTTGATTAAACACGTTTTCTTTTTTGAGACAGAGTCTCATTCTGTCACATGAACTAGAATGCAGTGGGGCTATCTTAGCTCACTGCAGCCTTGACCTCCTGGACTCAAGTGATCCTCCTACCTCAGCCTTCCAAGAAGCTAGGACTACAAGTGTGCACCACCACCATGACCAGCTAATTTTTTTATTTTTTGTAGAGACAAGGTCTCATGATGTTGCCCATGCTGACTTCCACCTCTTGGTCTCAAGCCATCCTCCTGCCTCAGCCTCCCAAAGTGCTGGGATTATAGGCATGAGTCTCAGTGCCCTACCCTAAACACGTCTTTTGTATGTTATATGTGTTATATACTGTATTCTTTCAATAAACTAGAAAAAAGAAAATGTTACTCAGCAAATCATAAGGAGGGGAAAATATGTTACTATTCATTAAATGGAAGTGGATTATCATAAAGGTCTTCATCTTCCTAGCCCTAACCTCGAGTAGGCTGAGGAAGAGAATGGCTTGGTCTTCCTGTCTCGGGGGTGGCAGAAGAGTTGGAAAAGGAGGCAGGCAAAGTCTGGGTAACTTTTTATGAAAGTACATCATAATTTCTGTCTAATGGTTTTGCTTTTTCATTTTGCTAAAAATGTTTCTATGAGAGGGAGATCCCCCAAAACTGGAATTTATTTATAAAAAGTTGTATCTTTATTCTTGTTTAAACTTAAGTCACCTTCAAAATACTCTGTTTGTTGCAGTACATCTATGGAGACACCTGTTCCACGGCTCAAAACAGTTTTTGAACTTGTCAATTTTGATGCCTTTTAGTGCTTCTGCTGCTTTTGTTTCCCCTTTGAGGACTTTTTTCATCTGGGGAAACAAAAAAATTGCTCAGGGTGAGATCAAGTGATTAGGGATGGTGGGTGCTGGAGACCAGCTCCAGCCGGGTTCAAGGTACCCAAAGGTGGAGACGGCGTTGGCGATTGGGGGGGAAGAGGAAAGAGAGAGAGCGAGAAAGAAAGAGCCTGGACTCCAGTCTAGTGCAGAAGATAATGTGTTATTGGGAATTACAACGGGTCTTTTATACACAAAGTCAGATGTGGGAGGCGTCCCCCACCCACCAGAAACCTTAAGCCATGAAAACTTAATCAATGATTGCCTGTAAACCCTTTTCACACATCTTCATCATCTGGCACTAGTTCAGAAGCACTCATCTTCAAATAATCTTCTGTTAATTCCTCTGATGTGGTGTCTGTTAGTTCTTGAATTTCTCCAAGATCGATGTCTTGAAAAATCTCACGCCTGCCCCACCCACCTTTTTTGTCATATCACCAAACTCTTTTGTGATTTCCTGGGTTGGCTCTGTTGTAAATCCTGTGAAGTTATGCACAACAACTGAACAGTTTTTTGCATCAGGTATTTGGTGTTTGGGGTTTGATGGTTTTCATGGGTTTTTCTATAACAGTGACATCTTTGATGGTGTAATCCTTCCAGACTTTCGTGATGTTCTGTCAGTTTTCTTCCATAGTGTTGGCAGTCCTTTCTGTAGAGTACTGTGTGTATTGCACCTCAGAGGTCTGTAAAATCCTCTGATCTAGAGGCTAATTTAGGGAGATTGTATTTGGGGACAAGTAGATCATTTATGCCTTTGGTGTTGAACTTATAGGGTTGTGGGTGACCAGGGGCATTGTCCAATAGCAGAAGAACTTTACAAGGCAGTCCCTTATTGTCCAGGTACTTCCTGACTTCAGGGACAAAGCATCAATGGAACCAATCCAGAAAAATGACTTTATTTCTTGTCTAGGCCTTCTTGTTTTACAACCAAAAGACTGGCAGTTGGTATTTATCTTTTCCTTTCAAGGCTCAGGCGGTTAGCAGCTCTATAGTTAAGGGAAGTCCTGATCATAAACTCAACTGCATTTTCACAGAACACTAGATTTAGCCTATCCCTTCAAGCCTTAAATCCTGGTACTCACTTCTCTTCCTTACTAATAAATGTCTTTTGTGGAATTTAATACATTTTTTGTCTGCATTAAAAACCTCTTCAGGAAAATATTTTTCTCCTCTATGATTTTCTTTTTTTTTTTGAGTTGGAATCTCACTCTGTTGCCCAGGCTGGAGTGCAGTGGCATGCTCATGGCCACCCCAGCGACGACCCACTGGACTCCAGCAATCCTGCTTCAGCCTTCCAAGTAGCTAGAACTAGAGGTGCACGCTACTACATCTGGCTAATTTTTGGTTTATTGTAGAGACGAGGTTCCACCAACTTGACAGGGCTGGTCACGAACTTGCAAACTCAAGCAATCCACTCTCCCAAAGTGCTGAGATTACAGGGTGAGCCACTGAGCCCATCTACAATTTTCTTAATAAATTTTGAGAACTCATCTTCTGTCTCTTGGCAGGTGGAAGCTGCTTCTCCTGTTATCTTTACTCTTTTTTTCTCTTTCTTCTTTTCCTTCTTTTTCTTCCTTGCTATTAATAGCTCACTGCAACTTCAAATTCCTGGCCTTAAGTGATCCTATCTTTGCTTCCCAAAGTGCTGGGATTACAGGTGTGAGCCATCATGTTTAGCTGATCTTGATGTTTTTTAAGCCAAACCTCTTTCTAAAATTATTAAACCATCCTTTGCTGGCATTAAATTCTCCAGTGCTAAATTCTCCTTTACCTTCCTTTTGCTTAAGTTGTCATATAATGACTGCTTTTTCAGAAGCCATACTAGCGTTTATAGATTTGCTTTTTTTAAAAAAAAAATAATAGCAATCCTGCACCCACATAAAAGCTGCATTTTCAATATAAGATAAAGACGTATTTCACAAAAAGTGCAAGATTTTCATGCCTGCTGGCATAACTACAGCAACGGCTTTGTGAATTTCTGTTCCTTTCTTTCTTTTGTTTAAATGTTCCTTGTGCTGGATTCATTTATCTTGAAATATCGGGCAACTGTAACTGCAGAAACTAATCTATGATGTATATCAAGCAATTCAACTTCTTGTAATATCATAGCTTTGCTCTTGGGAACACCTCCAGCATCACTAGTGGAATTTTGTGTGGGTTCCATGTTGTTGTTCAAGATTTGCTGTATAGCGCTAATCACGAAAAAATGTAAGAGCACTGCAAGAGATCACTTTTTATTGCAGTATGAAATTTGCTGGAGGAACTAACTGCTTATGTGGAGATCAACATAGCAGGCATTTTAAGTGGATGTTTACAACACTTGAGCTCACCACAGTAGCAACAGGAGGTGGCTGCAAAATTATTACAGTTAGACAGTATGTTCTGCAGTTAATTTTATGCAGTTATGATCCAATACTGCATCTTAACATCTGTTTACATTTCTTTTGACTATGAATGGCACCATATATGGTCTGTGTTTGTGTGCCTGCTTTGATAAATTTTAACTTTTTATAATAGATGTTTGTATAGTTTATGGAAGTACATGATATCAGATCTATTTCAGAAAAATATCTCAGACAAGTTGGAGGATGCATTCATGAAGACATGACTATTCACTGAAAGACCATTTAGAAGCTAAAGTTTTGGTCAGGATACTAGGACAGTGGCACTGGAAAGAAGAGATAGCAGTGCCTTCGGAAAAGAAGCAGATCTATTGTGCAGTCTCAATGTATAGATAAACCATGGTTCCATTGTTTGGGAGAACACTGGAAGAACAGATTTTGTCTAGGGAGAAGTTTGGTTTTGTTATGTCAGTATTTGTTTTATAGGTGACTTGTTTATTCAGCTGTTATCTAAGAACAAGTTACAAATTATAGGAGTTTCAAATATGAATTAAATACAGATTCTTCTCTCAGATGTTTTAAACTACTAAAATCTTAAATCCTGGTGGAGATGTCCAATAGATTCAACACAGAAAATTACTCACCTAGCTAAGCTATTGGTACAAGCAGAGATCACCCAGAGGAGATAATCTAAAATGAAAAGAAAACCAAGGTCAGAGCCCCTAAGGATAGATAAATGGGACAGTAATTGATAAAATTAAAACAGGGATCTAAGAGCTGGGTGTGGTGGTCATGCCTATAATCCCAGCACTTTGGGAGGCAGAGGTGAGAGAACTGTCTGAGCCCAGGGGTTTGAAGCTAACCTGGGCAACTTGGCGAGACTGTCTCTACAATAAATCAAAAAATTAACTGGGCATGGTTCCAGCTACTTGGAAGGCTGAGGTGGAAGTATCACCTGAGCCCAGCAGGTTGAGTGTGCCACTGCACCCCAAAATAGGCAACAGAATGAGACTACAACTCAAAAAAAAAAAAAAGAATTAAGAGAGATAATAAAATAGGAAAGGGAGGTCACTCTGAAGGTTAGCTAAGAAAATGTTATAGAATTGGCATACAGAAAGCCATTATTGATTTTTTTTTTTCCCCTAAAGAAATTTTAGCAGAACAAAACTAGAATGACTTCTGAGTTGATAACACCTTTGGTATACAAATGTTCTCTCTCTCTCTCTCAAGTATGGAAATTTCATCGACAATCTAAGACTCTTCACCAGAGGAGGAAGTGGTGGAATGGGTTATCCTCGATTAGGTGGAGAAGGTGGGAAAGGTGGCGACGTCTGGGTTGTAGCCCATAAAAAAATGACGTTAAAACAACTTAAAGACAAATATCCTCAGAAACGGTTTGTGGCTGGAGTAGGAGCAAACAGTCGGTAAGTACTTACTGAATAACTTAAATTCTACAAAATCAAACCCTCCTGGAAAAAAAAAAACAAAAGCCTAATTGGTAATTTAAAGTAAATTGTTTCCTGTATCTGTAACCGAGCAAAAATCTAAAATGTCAGAACTCATTAAAGATTGATTTTAAAGAACACTTTAGAGTTTTTAGACTTTTTCTTCTTCCAGTATCTATCTGTGTTCTTTTTGTACTTCTTCTGTAGAAACAGAAAATGATCTAAATTCCCACTGTTCCAGTGTTATCTTTGATAACCTTTAGGCAAACTTATTAATCTCAACCATGATACTCCACCCCACCACCATTAAGTCAGTCACCCATAATTCTTCTACCCAGAGATAACCACTATTAACTTTTTCTTTGTTTAAAAAACTTTGTTACTCAGTAGATTTTTTTTAAAAAAAATTTTCTATGTATTTACACAAATATAATTATATGGATAACGTTTTGGGATACAAAAATGAGAGCACAATATTTTATAACCACCTACTTTTACCTAATCTTTTTTCATGTCAAAATTATTCATTAGAGCTGCATAATATTGTAGTATTAGACATGATCATTCGCCAGGCTTGGTGGCACAGCCTGTAACCCCAGCACTTTGGGAGGCCAAGGCGAGTGGATTGCCTGAGCCCGTGGGTTTGAGACCAGTCTGGGCAACTTGGTGAGACCTCATCTCTACGATAAATCAAAACTTAGCTGGGTGTGGTAGCGTGCACCTGTAGTTCCAGTTACTGGGGCTGAGGTGGAAGGATTGCCAGAGCCCAGCAGGTTGAGGCTGCAGTGGCTGAGAGGTGTGCCACTGCCCTCCAGCCTCGGTGACAGAGTGAGACTCCACCTCAAATAAATAAGTGATCATTTATTTTGTCATTTGTCTATTTAGGTTATTATTGAATTTTTTTTTTTTTTTTTTTGCTATTATAGCCACAGTGCAACATTCTTGTGTAGATAATATTTAACATGGCTGTTCAGTTTTTTTTTTTTAGTAAATTCCCAGAGGTAGAATTACTGAGTTTGAAGTTTGCACTAACTTATTCTTTTTTTTTCCTTTCTCCATTTTTATAATACAGAACACATGTAGTATTTTGCACAGCTGTGGAGTTGGTTTTGTTTTTCCATTTGTACCATTTCATGGTCAAACCAACTTATTCTTTCATGAGCAGTTTGAGAGTAGCCAAACTTGCCTCTTATAATTTAAGTACTCATTTGAGATTAATTTTTTTTAAAGTTTGTTATTCAGTGGATTAAAAAAAATTTTTTTTCTATATTATTTGTATCGTAGCAGTCATCTCTTCATTTCAAGTGTGTAATCTTTTAGTTAATGGATAGTTAGCTTGGTAACTTAAATTTTAAAAAAAATACTGTGTTTTGGCCAGGCACAGTGACTCATGCCTGTAATCCCAGCACTTTGGAAGGCAGAGGTGAGAGGATTGTCTGAACCCAGGGGTTTGAGACCAGCCTGGGCAAGACCTTGTCTCTACAGTAAATCAAGAAAAATTAGCCGAATGTGGTGGTACATGCCTATAGTTCCAGCTATTTGGAAGACTGAGGCACAAGGATCACATGAACCCAGCACGTCGAGGCTGCGGTACCTGGACGACAGAGTGAGACTCTGATTCAAAATAATAATAATAATAATCATGTGTTTGGCCATTTAACATTAGCCAATAGAATTGATTGCTACTTCTCTTTATAAATCATATTTTCTTGAAGTATAAACTTTAATTTAGGAGTTTTCCTTATTTTAATTTAGCTTTTTTTTTGTAGGGTTAGTGCACTGAAAGGCTCCAAAGGAAAAGACTGTGAAATTCCTGTACCTGTAGGAATTTCAATAACTGATGAAAATGGCAAAATTATAGGTGAGTATACTGTAGCTTCTAAAGTAATTAAAATGTGCACATTGACCAGTTTTGGTGGCTCAGCCAGTAATCCCAGCACTTTGGGAGGCCAAGGCAGGTGGATTGCCTGAGCCCATGGGTTCAAGACCAGCCTGGGTAACTTGGCGAGACCTCGCCTCTACAGTGAAAATAAAAAATTAGTCAGACGTAGTAGCATGCACCTGTAGTTCTGGCTACTTGGAAGTCTTAGGTGAAGGATCGCCAGAGCCCAGCAGGTTGATGCTGGGGTAGCCGTGAGCTTGCCACTGCACTCCAGCCTGGGTGACAGAGTGAGACTCCAACTAAAAAAAAAAGTACACATTTTCTAATATTGTTTGGAGGTTTGGGGGAATAACTTCTCTTGAATTTCAGAATAATTTTTTTTTCTTTTTAGTCAGAGTCCCACTCTGTCATCCAGGCTAGAGTACAGTGGCATGCTCACGGCCATGCAGCCTCAACCAGCTGGGCAGGTGATCCTTCCGCCTCAGCCTTCCAAGTAGCTGGAACCATAGGCATGCACCATGATGCCTGGCTAATTTTTTTATTTGTTGTAGAGATAAGGTCTCACTAAGTTGCCTAGGCTGCTCTCGAACTCCTGAGTTCAGGTAGTCATCTCATCTCCACCTCCCAAAGTGCTGGGATTACAGGCATGAGCCACCACTCCCAGCCGAATAATTTTTTTAACTTTAATAATGTCAGCTGCTAACTTACAGAAGAGCATTTTAAACTTATATAAAAGTTGTTCAAAATTGACTGTTAGATTTAAGATTATTTTGAAGATATAAGAGTGATTTCTTGGTTTTAAAACATGTAACTTAATATCTTTTCAACTGCTTACAAAATTGTTTTTCTAGGGTCAGACTTTAAATAGAAATTTAATCCTATTGTTTCGCTCTATAGATTTGTAAAATGGAACTTTCTGGCGTGTACTTCTGAAAGAATAATAACATATTAGTGATTTCACTTTTTTTTTTTTTTTTTTGAGTCGGAGTCTCACTTTGTCGCCCAGATTGGAGTGCAGTGGCCGCTCCCGGCCACCACAGCCTCGACCTGCTGGGCTCCGGCAATCCTTCCGCCTCAGCCTTCCGAGTAGCCGGAATTACAGGCGCTACCATGCCCGGCTAATTTTTTGATTTATTGTAGAGATGAGGTCTCGCCTGCCCTGGCGGGTCTCGAACCCGCAGGCTCAGGCAGTCCACTCACCTCAGCCTCCCAAAGGCGCGGGATTACAGGCTGAGCCACCGAGTCCGGCTGATTTCACTTATTAATCTTTGCTATATTTCTTTTCCTCTTTTTAAGGAGAGCTCAATAAAGAGGAAGATAAAATTTTGGTAGCTGAAGGAGGTCTTGGTGGTAAATTACTTACAAATTTCTTACCATTGAAAGGCCAGAAACGAATAATTCACCTTGATCTCAAACTTATAGCTGATGTCAGCCTAGTAGGGTAAGTATTATTCATATTTTTATTATTTTACTCTCAGAAAGATAGTTTAAGAATAAGAAATAAGTGAAAATAGTACTTTGGGGCCAGAATTATTTCTAGCTTATGGAATTTGTGGATTGTGTATGCACTTTGGCGAGACCTCATCTCTACAATAAATCAAAAAATGAGCCGGGCATGGTAGCGCACGCCTGTAGTTCCAGCTACTTGGAAGGCTGAGGCGGAAGGATCATCAGAGCCCAGCAGATCGAGGCTGTGGTGGCCGGGAGCGGCCACTGCACTCCAATCTGGGCGACAGAGTGAGACTCCAACTCAAAAAAAAAAAAGAAAAAAAGAGAATATACTGCTAAATACTATTATTTTCAAATTGTCAACATAGAGTTTCATAGTTACTATTCCTTTGTACAGGAAGACTAGAGCAATTGAATAGGTCAGTGGGAATGTTAGAGAATGAATAAAGAAAAACCAAATGTAATATGAGAAGAAGCTTAAATAATGTTACCAGATAGTAAGGAATAAAATTAGAAATCCAAACAATGTTATTTACAGAAATGGTTAAATACTCTTACAGATCTTAATGGAGGCATTAAGGTATTATTAATCCAAAGGCTAAAGACTTGTACAGACTATCACAGTATTTAAAGTTATGCGCTGTTGGATAGCAAACTGAATCTTATGCTATATTTTTGAATTGCGTTTTACTATTGAATTGTACTGTTTCTGTATCCTTCAAGCCTCTGCTAGGATCTGTCTATTCTCAGTACTGGAGACCTCATAGGACTGTCTTCTCCCACCAGCCTTCATTCTTTCATTAAACAGTGCTGCTTATCTGTGAGATTTGCAGTGCTGCTGCCCACTGGAGGGGGATAGATAGCAAGATTCAAAGCAGATAAGGGAAGGGAAAGCTTCAATTTGCATTTTCCTCTCCTGTCCCTCCCTTCCCTGGCCCTTCCACAGTGTTAGCAGTTGTGCAGGTGGAAGGCTTAAGGAAAGACCAAGACAACTGCCTTACATTACACAGTTGTGCAAAAGGAAAGCTTAAGGGAAGGACAGGGACAACTACTTTATTACACAGTGTGTACGTAGAAGGCTTATGGAAGGACAGGGACAACTTTACACAGTTGAGCAGATGGAAGGCTTATGGAAAGGCAAGGACACCTGCCTTATATTACACAGTTGTGCAGATGGAAGATAAAAGGAAGGACAGACAACTGCCTTATTACACTGTTGTGCAGATGGAAGGCTTATGGAAAGGCAGGGACTACTGCCTTATTGCTACTGTGTTGTAAATCTCTAACTCTGTTCCTTGCTCTCTCAGAGCTTCTAAGTCCTTTTCATTTTCCTCTCCAGCCTTGTTACCTCTTTACTAGACTCTTAAGTCTGAATTCCTCACTTCTTACCCTGCCTGACAGCCACTGGGTCTCACCAACATTGATTTATGTTCTGCTATAAGTGCAGAGCACAGTCCTTGCATTTATGAATGCTCAGAGAATGACAGAGTGAGACCCTGACTCCAAAAAAAAAAAAAAAATAAAGAGGAAAAGAGCTTCATAGAGCTTGTACATTTCTGTAGAATTACAAATTAGTTATTTGCAAAATATTACACCAGTATTCCAAATGAAAGTTTGGCAGATTTTTTTGAAAGAAGAGCATTCTCAAAAAAAATTTTTTTGAGTTAGGGCCTCACGCTGTTGCCCAAGTTGGAGTGCAGTGACCTGATCCCCATTTACTGCAGCCTCGACCTCCTGGGCTTAGGTAATCTTTCCACCTCAGACTCCCAAATAGCCAGGACTACGGGCGTGCACTGCCACACCTGGCTACAAAGCTGTACACAAATTTTTTGCAGTGTTATTTATAATAACAAAAAAGTTGGAAACAACCTTAATTCTATCAATAGGAAGTTAGTTAAGTAAATTACACTTCACCATTGAAAGGTTTTCACATTTGAAAGTGTTCATCTGTTCCAACTGGAAAGTAGTCTTGCCAAAAAAAATCAAACCTGAACGTGAATGACATTTTATTACTACTGCCAATTTTTTATAGAAAATCCAGAGCAAAAGAGCATGCTAAATGATACCCTGTAGATGCCAGGGGAAAAAAATCAAGACTGTGGAAAAGAAACACTATAGGCCTGATGACCCAGTTTCTTTACAAATGAAATTGCTAATGCGGAACAAGAAACTGAAAAGAGATTTAAGAGACAAATCAGCCATTGTAATGCCTAGACCATTATTTGGGTCCTTATTAAAATAATTCACATTTTTAAAAAGTGTATTGCCAGTATAATAGTGTTTGTTGGAGCTAGGTGATAGCTAAATGAAATTTAGCTAGGTGATAGCTAAATGAAATGAAATTTATTACTCCTCTCTATTTTTTGTATATGTTTGAAAATGGTCATAATATTTTTTTTAAAAAAACAATTCACAAAACAGTATAAGTAATATCTTATCAGTGTTTGGCTAGAGATAATAGGTTGTAGTTATTTTTGGTTTGTTTTATTAGTTTTTTTTTTTTTTTTTTATGATTTCCGTGTGTGTGTGTGTGTGTGTGTGTGTGTATTTTACCATAATTAGAATAACAATTATTTTACCTCCTTAATCTTGAAGCATCTTCATTGTCCTGCTTGAATTTATCTTTGCCTTTTTCATAAATATATTTCACTCACAAGTTTTTCAAGATTACTTGAATTTATTTATATTCTACTTTTTAACCCCAGAAATATTCAAGAAGTCTACTTAAATCCTTAGGAATTCAGAGATAAGCAAGTATTAATAATAATATTGTTGAAATGTGTAATTTTATTTTCTCATTTCAGGTTCCCAAATGCTGGAAAATCCTCTTTACTAAGTCGTATTTCTCATGCAAAACCTGCAGTTGCAGATTATGCATGTAAGTATAATTTGATTGTGTATTTTAGTGGGTGGAGGTAAACTTTAAAGAGGACTATTTCTCTGAGTATGAATATACAACTCTGAGGATAGCCTTAATTTTAAAACTTTTGGCAGATAAAATACATGCATTTTCCGTCCATCTTTGAAACTTCTATTCCCTTCAGTAGTTTCCTTTTTTTTTTTTTTTGAGTATGAATCTTACTCTGCCATCCATGCTCACAGCCACTGCAGCCTCAACCTGCTAGGCTCAGGTGACCCTTTCCCCTTAACCTTCTATGTAGCTGGAACCACAGGCACCATGCTCAGCTAATTTTTTTGATTTATTGTAGAGACGAGGTCTCACCAAGTTGCCTGGGCTGGTCTCAAACCCCTGGATTCAGGCAGTCCTCTCACCTCTGCCTCCCAAAGTGCTGGGATTACAGGCATGAGCCACCGTTCCTGGCTCAGTATAGGTTCTTATATGTGTTAGACACTTTATTACATTTATTTCTCTGTTGCATAATCATTTACTTGGTTTAGTTAGGATTTTATGAGCTATCTACCCTGTATCAAACACTGTGATAAATACTAGGAAGGCTGAGATGAATTCAGCAAATATTTATTTCTAGAAACTCCATAGAGTTCTGGGGTTACAAAGACTGGTAAGCAGAAATAGCTCCTGTTTTGACTTCTTTTGAACTTACAGACTAATGGGGGAAGGCATATATCTATCACTAATAAACATAAGAGAATATGTATAAAGGGGTTCTATGACTTGGACTGAGATATGAAGAATAAGTATGGATTAATTAGTGAAAGGGAGTGGAGGTTAAGGATCTTTAAATCAGAGGAAATAGCATATACACCAAGGCCTAGTGGTGGCAGAGAGTAGATTTGTGTGTCCAGAGAGCATAAAAGAGGAATTGAGATGAGACTGAAGATTTAGGTCGGAACTATATCACGTAGACCATGTGGGCTGTATTTGATCTTTATATCTTAAGAGCAATTTGAAACCTTTAATCAGTGTATAAAATGACTAGATTTGTTCTTCAAAGAGATCGCTCTGACATAATATAGAAAATGGATTGGTGTGGGACATAAAATGATCAGTGGAACTTTTAAGACTCAGTAATTAGATTAGGCCTATGCAGATTTTAAAAATCTGTATTTGTCCTTTTGCAAGTACATTTTAAATAACAAAGATAATTATAGTTTCCATTTTAGCAAATTAGAACAAAATCTGAATTAAACTGTCCTCAGAAAAGAAATGTTGCTTATTCTATGTATAATGCCAAGACAGTTTTAAGAGTACCAGCCTTTATTCTAACCTTAATTTATTATTGTTTTTTCTTTTTTCTTTTTTTTTTTTTTTGAGTTGGAGTCTCACTCTGTCACCCAGACTGGAGTGCAATGGCTGCTCCCGCAGCCTCGACCTGCTGGGCTCCGGCGATCCTTCCGCCTCAGCCTTCCAAGTAGCCTGAATTACAGGCATGCGCTACCACGCCCAGCTGATTTTTTGATTTATTGTAAAGATGAGGTCTCGCTGCCCAGGCAGGTCTCAAACCCACGGGCTCAGGCAATCCATTCACCTCAGCCTCCCAAAGGCGTGGGATTACAGGCTGAGCCACCAAGCCTGGCTTATTATTGTTTTTTCTTTTAGTTACAACACTAAAGCCTGAACTTGGAAAGATCATGTACAAAGATTTCAAACAGGTGGGTATTTTTAAAGCAAAACATGATTAGAAGTGAAAGTATTTGGTTTTGGTACTTGAACTTCATAATATTTGTCTGTTTCTGTGGTGTTAGGAGGAAAAGAGTAACAAAGTTTTTTTTTTATGATAAGTTAAATTGTGGTCAGATTAATTCTGCTGTGCACTATAATAGCAAAATATTGTATAAAAATTAGGTCCAGTTTGTTGCTACAACACTGTGATGTCTTTATATCCTTAATCTCTATTCCTTCTCATTGCAAGTTTTTCTTTTGCCAGCATTTTGGATTATTGATCTTCAGTTTCTAAAAACACTTTCTAAAGTTCATGGAAATGATTTTATTCTAACTTTCTTTTTAAAAAGGTTTTAATGAGAATTTGGTCTTATCTAACTATTAAATTTTTTTTCCTTGATAAGGAAGAACTGTAGATCTTCTGTAAAACTGAAATGAAGGAAAGTAACAACACATTAAAATATGTCATATACAGTCTGGCAGTTGTGATTCTTAGCATTTACCTAAATGAGTTGAAAACTATGTTCACACAAAAACCTGTACATGGATGCTTTTAGCAGCTTTATTCATAATTACCAAAACTTGGAAACAACAAAACTCTCCTTCAGTAGACAAATGGATAAATAAACTGTGGTCCATTAGGCAGCAGACCCTTGTTTGGCTCTAAAAAGAACTGGCCTATCAAGCCAGGAAAAGACATGGAGGAACCCTCAATGAAAGAAGCCATTCTGAAAAGGCTACATACTGTAAGATTCCAATTACATGACATTCTGGAAAAGGCAAACCTTTGGAGATGGCAAAAAGGTTAGTGATTGTCAGGGTTAGGGCAGAAGAAGGGAAGAATAAGCAGAACAAAGAGAATGTTGAGGGCATGCTGTAAAGTACTGTATAGTATACTATTCTGAATGATGCTGTAATGGTAGATGCATTATACATTTGTTGAAACCTATGGAAGCACAATACCAAGAATGAACCTTAATGTAAAGTATGGACTTTGGTTGATAACGATGTGTCATGGTAGGTTCATATAATTCTGTGACATAATTCAAAAAACAAAAACTTCATATTTACTTACAATGATATAGTAAAACATTTAAAACTTCAATTATAATATAGAACATGAAATAGTAAAATTATAAATACAGTATAAAATGAATATACAGAACAATATTTAGAGGGAAAGACAATGTTGTTTATACCTAACTTCTAAGGGAAATCGGTAGAGAACCCCCATGGGAGATTTCAGGTCATGAGACTTCTGTTGTGCATACTACTTGTCATAGCCATAACTTCCTTTAAGACTCTGAATTCTTTATTCACACTGGGCAGTAGGTGTAGAGCAGTTTCTCATCCTTTATTACATTTCAGAATTATCTGGATGGCTTAAGAACAGCAATGATGCTTGGGCCCCAGAGATTTAAAACCAAATCCCTTGGAGGTAGGCCCTGAGTTCTCTGGGTGATTGTGATGCACAGTGGACTTTGAAAAGCACAAGTGTTGAATGATAGTTAATAATTCTTACCCCCTCCAAAAGGAGTATAGGAACACTTTGTCCTTTTACTTTATAAGGATGGTCGATAATCCTGCTGGTATAATACAAACAGAAAAGCAACAGTGGTGCCAAAGAAACAATTACAAATTGAACCTAAAACTACAGAGCTATATTTAGTAAATGCTGCTGAATTAATATCTTTGTAAACTTTTATGAATTCAGATTGTAAATGTTGAAATTCTAGCCAGGTGCAGTGGCTCACACCTATAATCCCAGCATGTGGGGAGGCCGAGGCAAGAGGATTACTTGAGCCCAGGAATTCGAGACCAGCCTGGGCAATGTGGCGAGATCTCATCTCTACAAGAAATTTTTAAAAAACTAGCTGGGTGTGGTAGCGCATGCCTGTAGACCCAGCTACTCAGGAGGCTGAGGCGGAAGTGTCACCTGAGGCCAGCAGGTTGAGACTGCAATAGCTGTGAGTGTGACTGCACTCTAGCCTAGGTTCCAGTGGCACTTCGAGTCAAAAAAAAAAAATTTGAAATTCTTTGAAAAGTTAATACTAAACAATACCATTTAAGGAATTATAAATTTATGTGATTAATAAATGTTAAATTCTTCCCTAAGATTCCTACATTGTTTAGATTAATAAGTAAAAATGGGACTTTTATATCAGGTAACAAAAATATTTTAATTCTTGAAAATACCATATTTTAATTTTGCTGTAAAGATATCTTGGCTTTTCAAAAATGTGATAACCATAAAGGAACTGTTTTTATTTGAAATATGAAAATTTTGGATGTAATTGAACTTGTGGTTTTCATATATTTTCTTTTTCACCAAACCATTTAATTTTGATATTAGATATCAGTAGCTGATCTTCCAGGTTTAATAGAAGGAGCACATATGAACAAAGGAATGGGCCACAAATTCCTCAAGCATATAGAAAGAACTAGACAACTACTTTTTGTTGTAAGTCATATGCATACCAATGTGATATTCAAATGAATGTAAAAACTAGTGAATTTTACTTTTTAAATAAATTTTTTATAAATAAGATTTAAAGTAGTAGTGTATGTTACTCCATTAGGTCTGTATAGGGATAGACATGGCATTGTTTACTGTATCAGATGTAAGTCTTGCCATATTTGTCAAAATTTAATTTAAGATTTCTAACATATTACTTTATTGTATAGTATCTCTTTCATACTTCATTGATGGTGCTAGAGTTATATATGAGAATGTTTAAATTGGTATAAATTGTCTTATCTGTACTAGTTTTTCATTTTATTAATGACTCATTTTATGAGAATATTTTGTTATTTTGATACTGCAATTTCTACTTCTTATTTTGAATTACTAAGTTACAAGTGGAGTACAGATTGAGAAGTTATTTTAGCTTGTAAGAGTAAAATGTTTTAAAACATAGACGTGTATGGCTATTCTTAATGTTAAAGGCTGACTCCTTCCCTCTCTTCTTTTTAGGTTGATATTTCTGGATTTCAGCTTTCTTCTCAAACTCGATACAGAACTGCTTTTGAAACAATAATACTGCTTACAAAAGTAGGTGTCCTGTTTTATTGCATTCTGCATCTGGTCTAATATATGGGCATGTAGTTCTCTATGAAATACCATAATTAAAATAAATGTATACTCCACCTTTTTAAAGCTTTATATCAATTAAATAATTAAACTTGCTGTCTCCAGTTTCTCAGTATTCATCTACTTCTTAAACTATTGCAGTGTAAAAACCACTCTGAGGCTTCAAATCCCCATTATGTACTCATCAGACTTCATCTTGCTTCAGCTTTGACACATCTGATTCTTCTGGAAACATTCTTATTCTTCATGACCCATAATCCGATTTTCTTTCTTAGTCTATTTCTCAGTCTGCTTTTTAGGCTCTTTTCTTTAAGTAACATTATCCAGAGTTCTGTCCTAACCCATTGTGAAATCTTGTCCACTTCTGTTACTTTAGTTACAGTTACTGTACTGAAGACTGTATCTGATATCCAGGTCTTTTGGTTGTGCTTTAGACCAGATGTCTGCTGGACATTCCATTAGGCACTCAAACATAATATGTATAAAGCTGAACTTTCTCTTTTTTAAAAAAACTCCTCAGCCACCCTTAGAACTTTACTAAATATGTAAACCAGGACCTGCATGGTGTTCTTGATTCTTTCATTTCACCATCTACATCAAGCCCTGCCAGTTTTATTTCCTAGTTCTCTCTAAAACCCATCCACTTGTCTTCTTCCACACAGTTATAATCATCAACCCCTCTCACTTGAGTATTAAATTAGGCCCTTTCTGATCTCCCTGCTTCTAGTCTTGCTTCTCTTCGGTCCAATTTTTTAATATGGCAACTAGAGTGATCTTTGTAAAAAAAACCAAGCTGATATTTGTTCCCTACTTAAAATACTTTGGTCTCCCACTGCTGTTAGGTTAAAGTCTAACCTGAATATGGTTTATGAAGTCTGGAAGTCGGGGCTCCTGCCTAGCAGACCCTCTCCCTAACCTTCCTTCACTGCTACATTTCAACCAAATGATTTCTCTCTAGTACAACATGATGTTGCTTACTTCTAGGACTTTACAGATCCTATTTCATTTGCCACTTTTTGTCTATAATGACCAATGACACTGTGAACATATATGTACAGGTTTTTGTGTAGGTATCTATTTTCATTTCTCTTGGAGATATAAATATATACACACACACTTAGATGTGGAATTGCTGGATCATATGGCAACTCTTTGTTTAACATTTAGAGGAATTGTCAAACTTACAAATTGGCAGCACCATTGCGCCATTTTGCAATTCTACCAGCAATGTATGAGGGTTCCAGTTTTTCCACATGAATGCCAACACTTGTTATGGTCTGTCATTTTTATTTTAGTCATCCTAGTAGGAATGCAGTGGTTCTTATTTGCATTTTTTTCACAATTAATGATGCTAAGTAACTTTTCACGTACTTATTAGCTATTTGTATATCTGGAGAAATGTCTATTCAAATTCTTTGTCCCCTTTTTTTTGAGTGGTCTCACTGTTACTGAATGGTGTGCTGTGGCATGATCACGACTCACCGCAATCTTGACCTGGGCTCAGGCATTCCTCCTGCCTCAGTCTTCCAAGTAGTTGATACTCACAGGCACATACCACCATGCCCAACTTTTTGTAGAGACAAGGTTTTGGCTACGTTGCCTAGACTGTTCTGAACTCCTGGGCTTAAGCAGTTTTCCTGCCTCTGCCTCCCAAATTGCTTGGATTACAGGCGTGAGCCACTGCACCCAGCCTCTGTGTCCATTTTTTAACTTAGGTAACTTTTTCTTTAATTATAAGTTTAATATGAAATACATGATTTGGAATATTTTCTTTGCTTCTGTGAGTTGTCTTTTACTTTCTGTATATATTTTGTGTATCCTTTGAAGCACAAAACTTGTTTGTTTGTTTATTGTCCCAGTTTTATTATTAAAGTATAACTGATAAAAATTGTATAATTTAAATTGTACAAGTGATGTATTCATATATATACACACACACATATTGTAAAATGATTACATTAAACTAATTAATATATCACTGTCTCATGTATTGTTTTTTGAGATCAGAACATTTGAGACCTACTCTCATTGCAATTTTCATGTATATAATACATTATTATTAACTATAGCCACCGTGTTATACAGTAGCTCTCCAGAACTTATTCATTCTAACCAAAACTTTGCTCCCTGTGGCCAACACCCCCATCCTCCCTACCAGTCCGTTGGCAACCACCACTCTGCTCTCTACTTCTGTGAGTTCAACTATTTTATTTTATTATTTCTTATTTATTTATTTTTTGAATCAGAGTATCAAATTGTCACCCAGGCTGGAGTGCAGTGGCACACTGCTTATGACCACCGCAACCTTGACCTACTGGGCTCAGGTGATCTTTTCACCTCAGTCTTCCAGGTAGCTGGAATTATAGGCATGCATTACCATGCCCAGCTAATTTTTTGATTTATTGTAGAGATGAGGTCTCACTGTGTTGCTCAGTCTGGTCTCAAACCCATGGGCTCAGGCAGTCCTCTTGGCTCCACCTCCCAAGGTGCTGGGATTACAGGTGTGAACCACTGTGCCCAGCCAAGTTCAGCTATTTTAGATTCTACATATAAGTGAGATAACGGAATATTTGTCTTTCTTTGCGGGGCTTATTTCACTTAGCATAATGTTCTCCAGGCTCATCTGCGTTGTCATAAATGACAGGATTTTCTGTTTTAAAAGCTTTAATAGAATTCCATTGCGTGCGTATATGTGTATATTACTTTTTTTTAATCCATTCATCCATCAAATAAACACTTGACTAGTCTATATCTTGGTTATTGTGAATAATGCTTCAGTGAAAATGAAAGTGCAATTATCTTTTTGACATACTGATATCATTTCCTTTGGATATAAACCCCAGAAGTAGGATTGCTGGATCTTATGATAATTCTATTTTTAATTGTTCTAGGAATCTTCATACTGTTTTCTTTAATGGCTGTACTAATTTTTATTCCCACCAACAGTATTCGAATTTCTTTTTCTTCATATTCTCAACAACACTTGTTATCTTTTGTATTTTGATAATAACTATCCTACCAGATATGAGGTGCTATATTAGTGATACTGAGCATTTTTTTCATTTATCTGTTGGTCATTTGTATATATTTTTTTTTATTTGTGTGTGTGTGTGTGTGTGAGAGAGAGAGAGAGAGAGAGAAGGTTCTACTCTGTTGCCTAGGCTGGAGTGTACTGCAGCCTGGACCTCCTGGACTAAAGCCCTCCTCCTGCCTCATTCTCCTGAGTAGTTGGGACTATAGGCATGTGCCACCATGCCCGGCTAATTTTTTATTTTTTATTTTGTAGAGGCAGGATCTTGTTATGTTGCCCAGTCTGGTCTTGAACTCCTTGGACAAACAATCTTTCTACCTCGGACTTCCAAAGTGTTAGGATTACAGGTGTGAGCCACCATGCCCAGCCTGTGTGTCTTCTTTTGAAAAATGTCTATTCTGATCCTTTGGCCAATTTTTAAAATCAGTTCCATACTACCCAAAGTGATCTGCAGATTTAGCACAATTCCTATCAGAATTTCAGTGGCATTTTTCACTGAACTGAAAGGTCAGGCTTCGTGAAATAGAAAAAACAATTAAATTTTATGGAAACAAAAAGCTTCTGAATAGCCAAACAATCTTGAGCAAAAAGAACAAAGCTGGAAACTTCATACTACCTGATTTCAAGATCTACTCCAAAGCTATAGGAATCAAGGCAGCATGGTACTGATTTAAAAGCAGGCATATAGACCAATGCGACAGAATAGAGAGCCCCAAAATAATTCTATGTATTTATGGTCAACTGATCTTTGACAAAAGTTGCCAAGAACACAGACTAGGGAATGGTAAATCATGTTGGGAAAACTAGATATCCACATGGAAAAGAATGAAATTTGATCCTTATTCCATCTCATATATAGAAGTCAACTCAAAACAGATTAAAGCCTTAAAAATAAGACTTAAAACTGTAAAATTACTAGTAAGAAACATAACGTAAACTATTCTTGACAGTGGTCCAGGTGATAAGTTTTTGGATATGATGTGTAAAGCATAGGCAACAAAAACAAAAGCAAAAACAGAAAAATGAGATTGCAGTAAACTAACAAGCTTCTGCACAGTGAAGGGAACACTCAACAGGATGAAGAGACAGCCTATGACATAGGAGGAAAAAATATTTATAAATCTGATAAGGAATTAATATTCAAAATATATAAGAAATCCAAACAGCAAGAAAACAACCCAAAAGTTTTAATTTTGATGAAGTTCCATTTATCTTTTATTTTTGTTCTAATAGAATTGATGTCTCACTCTTTTACCCAGGCTGGGGTGCAATGGTACCATCGTAGCTCACTGTACCTCCGACTTCTGGGAGCCTCCAGCAAATCTTCTGCCACTTGTCTGTTCTTTTGTTTGTGCTTTGATGTCATATTTATGAAACTATTATCTAGTCCAAGGTCACAAAGATTTACTCCTAAATACATTACTTTTTCTGAGAATACTACAGGTATAACATTAAATTATCATTACTGACATCTGAATTTTATCTTTGTGAAATCCAATACCTGTATTTGGCTCTAGACACAAAATTACAGTTGTCTTTGGGATGTCATGTGAGTTAAAATATACTAATACTTGACTTGAGAAGCATTTTTTCTGACTTTCCTCTGTTAGTTTTGTGATCGTTGGGATTTCTTGCATTTCACTTACATGAATGGGCTTTAGGTTACCCAGACCATTAAATAAATTACCAAATAGATGATTTATGTAGGTACTTCTATAAAATTATTTGGTTTTTCTCTTTTGATTCAAAGGAGTTGGAGTTGTACAAAGAGGAACTTCAGACAAAACCTGCACTCCTGGCAGTCAATAAAATGGACTTGCCAAATGCCCAAGATAAATTTCATGAATTGATGAACCAACTCAAGAATCCTAAAGGTAAACCCATTTAATGCTAATTTAATGAATACTTTCTATGTGCAGAGAATGCCAACTGCTATAATCAGTGGAAAAGAAGACTGACAGTTTCTACTCTTCAAAATCATGGTTGGTCATGTTTGAAGAAAGAACATAGAGCACATAAAACATTTAAATAACACTGTGACATAATAATTAAATTACAGAATATGAGATACGGAGAGTAAGTTAAGGGAGACAAAAGAAAGATGAATTTGAATTGAAAAGGTCAGACTTCACGAAGAAATAAATCTTAAGTTGGGTCCATTAAGACTGTATGAGGCTTGGATGAATGAAGGAAAAAGTATCTACCTGTGAAGTCTTTTTGCTTTCATTAATACACTTCACAACCTCTTCATTCCCCTAGTATTATATTCCATAAAATTAATACAGAACTAACAGTTCTAAAGTGGTATGTTTCTTTACAACACCAACTCTATAGGTCTCTGAAGAGCATTAGTCTTCTAAAAATAACTGTTTTTCCTATGTATGTGTGACACAAAAAAATAGATGCTATTACTCCAAAGGATTTATTTATCTGAAATTTCCTTTATGGATCACTTTGTGTAAAGGAATTCGCTACAGTTTTGAATATGGCACAGCCTATCCTATGGAGTAATGCTTTCATTTTTCAGTCTGGCGGAGAGCCTCATGCACAGACGAGGAAATGTAGGGTGTGTGGTAAGTGGCCACCAGGCTTTTCAATAGTACTGATTTCTTCATGTTTTTATCCTTGATAACAATTGGGAAAGATAGATCATAATGCATTAGGACTAGCAGACAAAATCAGAAGGTCCTTTCTTTCCTCCCAGGAATCTTTTCCCTGTGTAGTTTACATGTTGCATTATCCTCTATCTAATATTTTACTCTTGGAATATATTTTCTGATATTATTAAGTAGTCTTCCTTCTTTAATGTCATTTGCTTTATAAGGTCGTTAGTTTTGTTTGCTAGTTGGTCTTGCAGAGAAGGAAATGTTCAAAAGAAGTACTAGAAGGGAGGGTAACTCAAGAATTGATAACTGTTCTGGACCATCATGTAACATAATATAGGCCCATTAGTGAGAATTCCTGAGTTAGCCTCTCTGGACTTTCTTGGGGCCTCACAAAAGCAAGCTTCATGTTGTTTTGTTGCTTCTCTTTCAGTCCAGCCTTTCTAGTTCATATCATTTAATCCATCCAGTCAGTATCCTCTCCCCTTTCCCATTGCCATGATGTCAGGGAAGAGTAAAAGTAGTATAATAGCTGTTAGCTGCTGTGGGGCGATAGATTAGACTCCTCTGAAATGATCTTCCCTTGAACTCTCCCTCCTGCTTCTTTGATTTCAGTATGGATCCTGATGATAAACCTATACTTTTGGGAAGTCAAGGTCTTCTGTATACTAAGGCCAACTGGAATATCCTAAATTATAAATGATGTTATTTTTACATAAAGTTTATCTCAAAGAATCTATGTTGACTTACCTTATTGAACCCTACTCCAAAGCAAATGTATTACTTCTTTAAATAAATCATTTCTGTGATGTGTCTTCTACTTATACTTAGTTTGGTTTAAAATATATTCATCTGACAAATATTTACTTACCATGTACTTGTCATCTGCCAAAAATCTTACCACTGTCAGCAGTAAAATCCAAAGGTTCTAAGAGCTTGTTAGAGAAGGGATAAAAGGAATTACAAATGCTCCATTTTTGGTTCCCTGATTCACAAATCAAAACTCTACCACAGTTGTGACTTACTTTCAAAGACAGTAGAAATCAGTTTACCTTTGTGTTCTTTGTTTCAGATTTTCTGCATTTATTTGAAAAAAACATGATTCCAGAGAGGACTGTGGAGTTCCAGCATATTATCCCCATATCTGCACTTTCTGGAGAAGGAATTGAAGAATTAAAGAACTGCATCAGAAAATCACTGGATGAACATGCCAACCAGGAAAATGATGCATATCATAAGAAACAGTTGCATAATTTACAGATTTCCAATACACTGTCTTATAGTGAACCATCATCAGAGTGCACTGTTACTAGTTCCAGAATGAATATAATTTAAGTCTATTAAAAGTAATATTGATGGAATACTATTTAGCCTTAAAAAGAAGAAAATTCTGAAATTTGGGACTACATATGGGAAACTGGAGGACATCGTTAAATGAAATAAACCTGGCACAGAAAGACAAATATTGTATGATTTTACTCATATATGGAATCAAAAAAAGTTGAATTCAGAATCAAAGTAGAATAGTAGTTACCAGGGACTGGGGGCAGGGGTCGGGGTTTAGGGAGATGTTGGTCAAAGGATACAAAATTTCAGTTAGATAGCGGGAATAAATTCAAGAAATTTATTGTAAAGCATGCTGACTATAATTAATAACAATATATTGGATTCTGAAACTCTCTAAGAGTAGATTTCATGTTTTGCCAAAAAAGAATGTATACGGTTGCATATGTTAATTAGCTCAATTGAGCCATTCCACAATGTATATGTATTTCAAAACATACATGATAAATATATTCAGCTTTTGTGTATCAGTTTTAAAGAATTATTATTGACCTTCTGGTATATGCACCATCATTCAAGAACCATACCTTTTTAAATTAGTGTCATTAAGTATATCAACGGTAAAAAAGTAACTGGGTACCAGGCATGATGACTTTCATCTGTAATCTCAACACTTTGGGAGGCTGAGACATGAGGATCATTTGAGGCCAGGAGTTGAAGATCAGTCTGGGCAGCATAGCAAGACCCTGTCTCTCCAAAAAAATTTAAAAATTAGCTGAGTGTGTTGGCGTCTGTAATCCTAGCTGTTTGGGAGGCAAAACAGAAAGATTAATTGCGCCAAGCTGGAGGCTGCAGTAAGCCAAAATTGTGCCACTGCACTCCTGCCTGGGTGGCACAGTAAGACCCTGTCTCCAAAAAAACAAACAACAAAAAAAAACAGTAACTGAGGGCTAAAAATTACATTTTATAAGTTTATGGCCAATCCACCTATAATAACATTCTCTGATATTCCTTATTATCTCCCTATTGAGATTATGTTTTAACTCGAAGGATTCTCTAGATTGTTATTAGAATGAGCATCTAGATTTTGTTTTTGTATCTGTCATGTATCTGGTTACAAAAAATATATAGTAGTTCTCACTTGTGAAAAATCTCAAAATCCTAAATTTGATTATATGTTCAGTGATAATAAAGATCACTGATAATATTTAACAGATACCAGCAAACAGATAGATGTTTGTGATTTGAGCTTTTGGAAAATTTTTCTCTTCTAAATATAATAGTATTTTTTCAATGTTGGTGGAGACAGATCTAAGTTTCATTTTCCTATACCCTAGTCTATTTCATTTTCCATTTTCATATTTTAGTAAAAAAATAAATGGGAAGTGCAAACTTTAAATAATATCAACCATTAATATATTTGAGATTGCAATTTAAATTTCTGCCCGAGTGTTTCAAAAATACAAATTGGACATTTTTCTTTTAGATGAGTTTTATTATAAATTGTATGTGTTCATTGTAAAAAAAAAAAAAGATTCAAACAGTTCGAAAGCATATAAAGTAAAAAAAGCTCCCTTCTTTTTACATTAGGCCCCACAGTCTTCCAGAGAAAGCCACTGTTAATAGTTTATGTTCTTAAAAATATATATAGTTTATGTTCTTGCAGAAATTTTTCATGCATATATTTTTTACCCAAATGAGTTCATTGTATAAATTTTTTCCAACTTTTTTTTTTTTACAAAATAGCAGGTTATTAAGCTTTTAAAAATTATTCCTCAATACTTTAAAATTATTAGAAATTATTTTGGAATTTGTTTTTTAAAGTATATATGGCTATTTTTTGTAAATAGTAAAGGAAAATGCATTGTTCTTGACTTAAATTTCTTTTATTTAACAATGTGAGTGACTTTTTCCAAGTATTATTCACTT
Organism: Carlito syrichta; assembly: GCF_000164805.1. Taxonomy (NCBI): domain Eukaryota; kingdom Metazoa; phylum Chordata; class Mammalia; order Primates; family Tarsiidae; genus Carlito; species Carlito syrichta. The sequence goes on along the minus strand of NW_007250883.1, from coordinate 149,610 downwards.
TTTTTTGGTTCTGTTTTCTGTTTCTTACTCCTGTCTCCCACGACTTTTCTTGTTTCTTTTTTCTTCATTGCACAGGTATTTATTATCTCGTGTGCCAGGCACCATGCAAGATGCTGCATGTACCATGTTGAAGGGAGCAGACAGGACCTGCTTCCCTATGGATCTCACACTTGATCACAGGGGATTGGAAGCAAAGGAATAAGAGTAGGGAAAAGCATTTGGAAGTTGAATTGATCATAGTGACTGTGTTTCTTACTGTGTATGTTTTATATTTGTAACTTCAGTGTCACTTTTTAAAAAAAACTCTATTTTTACCTAAACATAAGCAGGAATGTGAGTACATTTTTGTCAGGTAGATTTCAAAAATCCATACACCATAATCCTACTCTGTTCTGTGGCAAAGGATAGTAGATATGTGCTAAGGCTATTTGCTCTGTCAGTTGCCTAGGATACTACTCCATGACTAACTGAAGTGTATTATGTGTTGCACTAAAATGCTCTACTTGTTCATGTTTTCTGAAAGTGTACTCTCTGTACCTTTTTGTGACCTTTGAATTTTATTTTAAACAAAAGGAGAAAATTCAGATGCCATTTTTATTTTATAAAAAATAAGTTTTAGTCCACTCACGGCTGTAATTTCAGCACTTTAGACTGAGGTGGGAGGATTGCTTGAGACCAGCCTGTGCAACGTAGCAAGACCACATCTTTACATAAAAATAAAAAAATTAGTCGAATGCGGTGGCACAGCTATACTCCCAGTCACTTGGAGGGATGAAGTGGGAAGATCACTGGAACCTGAAAAGTCTAGGCAGCAGTGAGCTATGATTGTGCCACTGCTGGGGGAGAGACCCTAGCAAAAGTTTACAGTCCCAGTAATTCTTGCAGAGCTTGCTATATCAGATTTATTTACCATCATGAAATACAAGTTCATACTGACAGATACTGTCAGTATTAAGTATGATGTACTGTGAAGTTGGATCTATGCCCTGAAGATTTTGCCTATGAATAAAAAAAAAAAAAATGGAATACCCACTGTATTGTGTTTTTTGTGATATACATATTATGTGTTACTGCAAGACAGTTTTTTAAATGATAGACATTAGTTTCATAATCGGTAAAGGGAAAAATTAGGTCAGGGTCAAGGGTATTTTATTTCAGGTTTTATCTTATTAGTTTTCTTGAAAAGTTATATGTTTCAGCTCAGTGCTTATTTGCTTTGTTAGGATAGATGTTAGAGATTCCTTTGAATAGTTAATGAAAGTTAGATTTTTTTTCTTGCCAAAAAAGGTACATAAACACATGAAATATTTTCCAATCAATTTCACAGGGTTTGGAAAACTCAAATTCCCTCCAGAAAGTTGCAATTATTAAAGTACATTACAAATAATGTTTCAACGCAACAGCATAAAACTCAAATTATACCTTAAAAGGTGAAAATTGGCTGTGCTCGGTGGCTCAGCCTGTAATCCCAGCACTTTGGGAGGCTGAGGCGCGTGGATTGCCTGAGCCCGCGGGTTTGAGACCTGCCCGGGTGACTTGGCGAGACCTCGTCTCTACAATAAATCAAAAACTAGCCGGGCTTGGTAGCACGCGCCTGTAGTTCTAGCTACTTGGAAGGCTGAGGCAGAAGGATCACTGCAGCCCAGCAGGTCGAGGCTGTGGTGGCCGGGAGTGTGCCACTGCACTCCAGTCTGGGCGACAGAGTGAGACTCCAACTCAAGAAAAAAAATGAAAATTAGCAATAATGTAAAATGTAAACCTACACAAAAGTCACCCTATTGCAAAACAAAGGACAACATTTTGTTTAAAGACCAAATAGTGAATTGGATTTAATGTGTATTTTTTAAACCCTTAAGAGTATCTCAAGCTTGGTTTAAATCTGTCTCTTAATTACAGAATAGATAAGTGAAACACATCTAGAAATCTTGTTTGAGTACATGCAATCATAGTATCTAACATGATAAAGTTACCACATGCTGGGTACTGTGCTGAGAGCAGCACATATTAACTCATTTAAACACTCCACTATATTGCCTCCTGGTCATTATTTTAATGTTGGGCAGTGCATATACGAGTTATTTTAAAACTTTTTTGAGAGTCTAAAATATTTGATAATATTTAAAAAGATATTTTTTTAAAAAAACAGTCTGCCTGATAAAAGTTTGTAACTTAGGAATTAAGCCAGTGAGATAAACATAGTTGACAAAAAATGTTGGCAGACAACATGTTGTAATTTATGTTACTTGCTTTTCTAATTAGAGCTTGAAAAGCAGAGAGAAAGTTTCTATTAAGTTTGGAGTGTCACCAACTGATGGAAAAGCAAAATTAAACGTAATTGAAAGAAGGAGAGAAGACAGAAAAATATGGATGCTGGAAAGGCATGGCATGTGGTGGGGTTATTGCCTCAGCTGGCTCTCGTAAGCATGAAAATGCCAGGGCGATTTCAGCTACCATTTCTGATCATAATCAACCACTAATTTTAGGCAATTTTAATATTTAAAACTTACTTTTGTTTCTCACCATATCATAGTTGCTTTATAGTTATTGGACACTTGGAAGACTTCAGAGAAAGTAATCACCTTTGTATGATAGTTGTTTCTATTTATTTTGTAAACTCTTGAGTGCACTGAAAGTTGAAAGCAAAGGAAAAAAGTTTCCCTTGCTCATGGCCCATATTCCACTATGTTTTTCTGAAATTGCCAGTATCTTCTGATCACTTCCTTCATTTTAAAATTAGTTATCAAACATTATTATTGGTATTCTTTCTATATAAAAGGCTTTAAGAAGACTGGTGTAATTTTCTTTAAAAGGACATGGTTATAAATCTAAGCTGGGCTCGGTGGCCCAGCCTGTAATCCTGCGCCTTTGGGAGTCTGAGGTGAGTGGATTGCCTAAGCCCGCAGGTTCGAGACCCGCCTGGGCAGTGAGACCTCATCTCTACAATACATCAAAAAATCAGCCGGGTGTGGTAGCGCGCGCCTGTAGTTCCGGCTACTCGGAAGACTGAGGCGGAAGGATTGCCGGAGCCCAGCGGCTCGAGGCTGCGGTGGCCGGAGGCGGCCACTGCACTCCCGTCTGGGTGACAGAGTGAGACTCCAACTCAAAAAATAAAAAAAATAAAAATTAAAAAATAAAAGGACACGGTTATAAATCTAAAGTATACCTTCAGTTTTATTTGTGCATGGTTTGCCACAAATTGGGGAAGATTGAGAATATTTTAAAGCAAGGGCCAGCATTGAGTAAAAGTCTATGATTTTGGATGGATTTGAAACATGATTAAATGTCAAAATAAATAAAAACCCCTAGTCAACTGAATTCTAATGAGAGAAATAAGAGTACTATATAAAAATTGAGGCTGTAATTCAAAAACAAATTTTTCCAAGAACTGGGACCACTTTGGAATCAAGAGAAATTGGAAGAACAATAAAATAGGTACACATGACCTTCCTTTCCTATAAAACTATGAGCCAGAAAAACATATCTGCCTCAAAGAACAATTAATGTTATACAGTAGTCCCCCATGTCTATATGGAATATGAACCCCAGTGAATGCCTGAAACCTCAGCACCAAACCCTGTATGTACTATGTTTTTTCCTATATACACTCAACTATGATAAAGTTTAATTTATAAATTAGGTACAATAGATCAACAATAAAATAGAATAGATGATATACTGTAATAAAAGTTGTTAATGTGGTCTCTCAAAATATCTTACTATACTATACTCCTTTTTGTAATTATGTAAGCTGATAAAATGCCTATGTGACAAGATCAAGTGAGGTGAATGACATAGGCATTGCAATGTAATGTTAGGCTGCTAACAACCTCCTGATGATACATCAGAAGGAGTATCATTTGCTTCAGGTGATGCAGGATCATCAAGCTATGAAGACATCAGGAGCAGAGGATATCAATCACTAATGGGAGAGAAGCATATACAGTGTAGATCCACTGAACAAAGAATGACTCACTTCCCAGCAGGACAGTGAGATTTCATCACTCTACCTGGTACAGCATGCATGTCTGGAGTTTTCCAGTTAATATGTTTGGACCATGGTTGACCATGGTTAACTGAAAGCAAGAATGGGGGCAGGGGGAATAGTATAATGCCAAATTTGTAACACATCATCAAAAGTTTAATGTATAGATTTATCTTTTTTAAAAAACTGAGAAAAACAGTGGTGGTGGTGGTAGGAGGAGGTGATGGACATGATAAAAGAAAAAGATTTAAAACACCTGAATGCAATTGCAGGCAAAAGCCCTCAATTATTCCATTTATATGTCAGTTCTTTTGTACAATCCTCTTTCCTTCCTCTCTCCTTCCACCCCTTAAATAATATTAAAGATTAAACAAATCTGCTGACAAATTTGGTGGTGCACTACAAATTCCTAACAGTTTTTAAAATGACACCTCACTGTTCAATTTACTCAGAACCCTTTTCCCTTACTTCCTTTACTACTTTGCTAGGGCTGCCATAATAAAATGCTGCAAACTGAGTGGCTTAAATAACAGAAATTTGTCTCACAGTTCTTGAAGCTGGAAGTCTAAGATCAAGGTGTCAGCAGGGCTGATTGCTTCTGAGGGGCATGAGAGGTAATCTGTTCCATACCTTTACCTAGCTTCTGATTTGATGGCAAATGTTGGCATTCCTTGGCTTGTAGAACCATCATCTCAATTTCTGTTTTCTACACATGGTATTTTCTCCATGTGTTTGGTTGTCTCCAACTTTCCTCTTTTTATAAGGACACCAGTCATATTAGTTTAGGTCCCACACTAATGGTCTCATTTTAACTTAATTGCCTCTGTAAAGACCTTACCTCCAAATAAGGTTGCATTCTGAGATAATGCAACATATCATTCACAAGGGATGGAGAAAACCTAACACTTTCCTATTTTTCTCTATGCTCAATTAGTAGTAACAATACACTTTGCAGTTATACTTTCCAGTTTCCCAATTAATAATGTTATTTTTATTTGACAGTCTTCTTTAAAAATATTACATGGGGAGTAATTTTTATTAATCTGTATTTGTTGAATTACATTCACAGACTTGGAAATCCTCTGGTGAGACATGAACAGCACATAAAAAATGTACAATATTTGCAAGTTAACTGACAGTTTGAAGTTTATATAGCTTAGAGAAGGTACAAATATTTAGAGGAAGGGAAATGTAGGTAGGATTTGGGTGAGTGAAAAGACAGCATGAAGTCATTCCAAGTTCAGGAATAGCTGATATGAGCATTTAGAGTAAGAAAAGTCTGAGAGGCAGAAATCTTAAAAAATGAGAATGGCCTAAGTCTGTAGAGTTATGAGCAATGACAGCAACATTTTAGGAGGGTTTACTAGTTAATACTTCTTGACTTTGGGCAAATTAACTGCTCTATATCTCAGTTTCTTTGCTAGCAATATGGAGTTATTATACTTAAATTAGATAATCTGCAAAAAAGGAGTCTAGTGCTTGGAATGTACTTAAGTTATCTATTATTTTTAATTGACCTTAACATATATATAGAAATTGGTCAGGCTCAATGGCTCATGCTTGTGATCCCAGAACTTTGGGAGGCAAAGGTGGAGAATTGCTGGTGTCCAGGAGTTCAAAACCAGCCTAGGCAACATAGTGAGAACCTTTAAAAAAAAAAAAATCAAAAGAAAAAAAACCAAAAACTAGTTGGGAAGTGTGGTGTGTATTTCCAGCTACTTAAGAGGCTGAGATAGAAGAATCACCCGAGCCCAGGAATTCAAGTCTACAGTGAGCCCAGATCACACCACTGCACTCTAGCCTGGGCACCAGTATGAGACCTCAATGCAAAAAAATAAAGAAAAAAAAGAAATAGTTGCACCTATCTTGCTGTGAAGAGGTGAGTGCCTGAATAAAATAGTGATAATTATAGTGAATGAGGAGCAAGTAGATATTTCAAAGGAAGAGTCAGAAGGATGTAGTTCTTCAGTAACTGATGCTAATGAGACAGTGATATGTGAGATCTCTGAATAAGATCTCTGAACAAGACTACAAAATAGTAGTCTTAAGGAAACTCAGTGATCTCCAAGATAACACAGAAAAGAAATTCAGAAGTTATTCAGAGAAACTTAACAAAGAAATTGAAATAATTTTAAAAATCAGACAGAAATCTTAGAACTGGAAAATACATTCACTAAACTGAAAAATTCATTGAGAGACTCTCAACAGTAGAATGGATCAAATAGAGGAAATAATAAATGAGCTTGAAGACTAGCTATTTGAAAATACACAGAGAAGGAAAAAGGAAAAAGAATAAAAAGCAATGAGGATCACCTTCAGAATATATAGGAAATTATCTCAAAAGACCAAATATAAGGATTATTGGGCCTGGCGCAGTGGCTCAAACCTGTAATCCCAGCACTTTGGAAGGCCAAGAAGAGAAGATTGCCTGAGCTCAGGGGTTTGAGAACAGCCTGGACCTCATCTCTACAACAGATTAAAACAACAACAAAAAAGCCAGTTGTGGTAGCACTCGCCTGTAATTCCAGCTATTTGGAAGGCTGAGGCAGAAGGATCACCTGAGTCAAGTTGAGGTTGCTGTGGCTGTGAGCATGCCGCTGCACTCCAACCTGGATGACGGAGTAAGACTCTGACTCAAAAAAAAAAAAAAAAAAAAAGAATTATTGGTGTTCTAGAGGGAGTTCAGCATGTGCAAGGAGTAAAAACTTTTTTTTTTTTAAAAAGCAGAAAACTTCCCAGAGCTTGAGAAAGTTATACATATCCGGACACAGATTCGTCAAAGAACACCAAATAGATCTGACCCAAATAAGACTACCACAAGGCATATAACAATAAAACTCTCAAAGGTCGAGGACAAAGAGAGATTCCTAATAGCCATAAGCAAAAAGAAGCAAATAACATATAAATGAGCTCCAATTTATCTGGCAACAGACTTTTCAATGAAAAGGAAGAAATGCAGCAGCATTTTCAAAATATTGAGAAAAAAAGAAAACCCTGCCATTTAAGAATACTGTGTACAACAAACTTATTCTTCAAATATGAAGAAAAGGTACTTTCCCAGACAAACAAAAGCTAAGAGAATTCACCACTACCAGACCCATCTTACAACAAATGTCAAAGTGAATTTTTTTATTTGAGAGAAAAACAAGTGAAAAAAACATTTTTTAAAAGTATAAAACCTTCTGGTAGCTGGGCATGTTGGCTCATGCTTGTAATCCTAGCACCCTGGGAGGCTGATGCAGAGGGATTGCTTGAGCCCAGGAGTTCAAGATCAACCTAGGCAACATAGTAAGATGCTGTATCTAAAAAAAAAAAAAAAAATTAGCCAGGTGTGGTGGTATGCACCTATAGTCCAGCTACCCAAGAGGCTGAGGTGAAAGGATAACCTGAGCCCAGGAGTTCAAGGTTGTGGTGAGCCGTGATTGTGTCACTGCACTCCAGTCTGGTTGACAGATTGAGATCCCAACTCCAAAACATAAAAACAAGCAGCAAGAGATTATTAGAAACTAAATAGGCAGAATGATGGTCCCCTTAAGATCCTCATCTCCAGAATCTATGAATATGTTATGTTACATGACAAGGGAAATTAAGGTTACAGATGAAATTTAAGTTGCTAATCAAGTAATCATAAAATAGGGAAATTATCCTGTGTTATCCAAGTGGGTCCGAGTAATCACAAGGGTTCTTAAAACATGGAAGAGAGAGGCAGAAGAGTGTCAGAGAGATGTGATGTGAGAAAGACTTCACCAGCCATTGCTGGTTTTCATGATGGAAGGGGAATTATGAGCCAGGGGATGCGGATATCCTCAGAAAGGTGGAAAAGGCATGAAAATAAATTCTTCCTTAGTGCCAAAACCAAAACCAAAACAAACAAACAAACAAACAAACAAAAACAACAAAAATCCAACAACAATAACAAAAAGCCTCCTTATATTTTACATATTGATTTTAGCCCAGAGACCTATGTCAGACTTCTGATCTTCCAGAGCTGTAAGATAATACATTTATGGTATTTTAAGTCTCTGAGTTTCTAATAATTTGTTATAGCAGCAATAGAACACTGATTTACTGTTTAAAAGGAAATCTTTGTAAAATTTTGGTGGTATCTTATGGTGACTTTAAGATTTGACTTACTCCTTCAAGAATCTGTGACAGAAAAATGGGGAAACTGGGATTGCTAATTGCTGCTCTAAAATCTTGAGCAGCATGCCCAGCTACTTGGGAAACTGAGGTGAGAAGATCACTTGAGGCCAGGAGTTGGCACCACTGTACTCCAGCCTAGGCAATTAGAATGAGACCCACTAACATATACGGGGATGCCAAAAAAGGTATATATATATATATATATATATATATATATATATATATATATATATATATATATTTTTTTTTTTTTTTTTTTAGTCAGTCTCACTCTGTCACCCAGGCTGGAGTGCAGTAGCACACTCACGGACATCACAGCCTCAACTTGCTGGGCTCAGGCGATCCTTTTGCCTCAGCCTTCCAAGGAGCTGGAACCACAGGTGCATACCACCATGACTGGCTAGTTTTTTGAATTACTATAGAGATGCAGTCTCATCAAGTTGCCCAGGCTGCTCAAGCAATCCTCTTGCCTCCTTCTCCCATAGTTCTTGGATTACAGGCATGAGTCACTGTGCACAGCAAATTAATGTATATACATTTTAAGTATGACATTTGCTCAAAAGATGGCATTAATCACATGAATGCTATCATCACCATGCAATGGGCAGGACAGTCAAAGAAAACGGTGGAAGCGTGGTTGAGCAAATTTCATAGTTCACATTGTTATAATTTAATTCATTTTCTAAAAGTACTGAAGAGAGGTCTTTGGATTCAAGCAGCAAGAGATTATTAGGGACTAAGTGGGCAGGCAGAATGATGGTTCTCTAAAGATGCCTGCATCCTCATCTCCAGAATCTATGAATATGTTATGTTACATGGATGTCTCTCTCTCTTTTTTTTTTTTTGAGTTGGAGTCTCACTCTGTTGCCCAGACTGGAGTGCAGTGGCCGCTCCCGGCCACTGCAGCCTTGACCTGCTGAGCTCCGGCGATCCTTCCACCTCAGCCTTCCGAGTAGCCAGAACTACAGGCACGCGCTACCACGCCCGGCTAATTTTTGATTTATTGCAGAGATGAGGTCTCACCAAGTTGCCCAAGTGGGTCTCGAACCCGCGGGTTCAGGCAATCCACTCACCTCAGCCTCCCAACATGGATGTCTCTTAAAATGTGTATGCATTTTTTGGCACCCCCACATGTATTATATATAATGTATATATTACATATATAATGTATATATTACAAATATTATATATTATATATATGGAGGACCCCCAAAACCTTGGATTTATTTATAAAAAATTGTGTATTTATTCTTACATGTTTAAACTTCAGTTGCTTCAAAGTACTTTCCGTTTGACGCAATGTACCTGTCAAGGTGCCTTTTCCATTGCTCAGAACAGTTTTTGGATTCATCAGTTTAGATGCCTTTTAGCGCTTTTGCTGTGTTTTTGTTTCACCTCTTCCACATGGACAAAAAGTTTCCCTTTGAGGATTTTTTTTTTTTTAATCAGAGGAAACAAACAAAAAAAACTGCTCAGGGCAAGAGCAGGTGAATAAGGAGGGTGGAGACTGGGGATCATGCCGTTTTAGGTCAGAAACTGTTGAACACTTATTGCGATGCAGGAAGGTGTGCCCATAAATCATCCATCATAAAATGTGCAAACATGTTGAAAGACTCTCCAAAAAATTCACTGAAGCTGAACATAGCCTCTTACGACAATACCAGCTGGGTCACTGATGCCAAGGGTTTCTGGAACACTTACTTACTGGAGAAGCCTGTGCTACAAAGGTCACACCCACCAGAAAATAATTCAGTTTTTTTGAGTCCCCTCCTCATATATTTCATATATAATAATAAAGTGTTATTTAAAGGGCTTTTGAGAATGATAGTCCCGTAATCTAATTGTTGAATCCCACTATGGCATTTAAATATTCCATTGCATTTCTGCTATTCTAAAGGCAGGCTAACCATAGACCCCAACTTGCACAACAAATCTGGGAATATGATTGCCTTCCCTTCCCCTTTGTTCTGTGGTTTTAAAAATTTATTATTGTCAGTAACCTATACCTTCTAGCTAATGTCTAGTAACCAGGTAGTATTCATCAATGATTGGGAAAAAGTTATAAAATTATTTTTGTGCAGTTATTTGACTCAGTGTGGGTTTACAGACAAGAGGACTGAATTTCAGAGCAAATTAATGATTATCTTGTGTCACTGTTTCTTCATCCATCTGCCATTGCCAGAGCTGGCCTATCTTTCTACTCTACTATTACATTTCCCTGTCTGGCTTTAGGATCGGATTGCTTCTGGCTAAAGCCAGACAGGGAAATGTAACAGTATGGCAAATAAGAAGGGAGTAGCAGTGAAAGAGTAGTCTGTTATCTTCCCCCACTGTTTTTTAATCACTGACAAATAGTTTCATTTTTACTAGAGCAACACAAAATGGAAAATGCTAATAGCAAACATAATCCTTATTATGTATCACACATTGCTGTAAACTGCATTATGTAGCAAAACTCATTTATTTCTCGTATTTTTTTTGAGGGAGATATACTGTTACTATGGACGAGAGACCCTGAGGCACAAAGGGGTTACTTAACTTGCTCACAGTCAGACAGGAGCAGAGTGGGATGTGGATGGGAGACGATAATTTTTGTGTAACTTTAACACTTCTTTTTATTTTGAATAATTTCAAAGCTATGGAGAATTTGAAGGAACAGTACAGCACACATCCATATACGTGATCTTTTTAAAATCCAACAAGTATACACATTTGTCACACTCTTTAGCTCCACTGGTGTTTGCATGATCATTTCAAAGCGACACACATCGTAACACTTTGGCATTCTTTATTTTTAGAAAATCAGATCAGTGCTATATAGGATTTTGAATACTTTGGTTAAATTCACATAGTCACTGATACAGGACTTCACATTTGAGATGCTGACAAAGGGACAGGACAGTTGAGACAGTGTGAGAGAGTAGCTGGTTCAAATACCTAACAGCTAGCTATAAGTTCTGTACTTCAGCTAAATTAGGCCCATCTATTATCAAAACAACAGAATGACGCAGTAATCTTATTGTCCCAATTTTTGCAGATTACCTCAGATATAGAAAGGTAGCTTGCTCGGGGCCACCCAACCAATATGTAGCAGAGCCCCATAAAATCCAGGTTGTTTGGTTCCAGCCTTTGAGCTCTTTTCTACCTTACGTCTAGGTAAACACTTCCAGGGGGAAAAGTCCAGATTCAAGAATTTTTGCTAACGAACCTTCTTACGGGCAAGGCACATTTGATGAGGAGTATTTACCTGGGTACCCAACTCAAAACTATTTTTAGTTTTCTTTCATTTGCCTTTTCTTCTTTTTTAAAAAGCAACAACCCAAATCTAGACGGAACATCAAAGGCAAGAGGAATCTGGAAGACGGAGGCAGGGGAGACAGAAAGGGAGGCGGTGGTTACAGGACGTTGCCTGCGGCCGTGGCCCGGTGCATCGTGGGAGTTGTAGTCCAGGCATCCAGAGCATTCCCGTGTACGGCAGCAGAGAACCTGCCTGCGCTCCCAGAAGCCTCCGGGCCGGCAGGCCGGGAACACACTTCCGGGGACGCCGAGCGGGAGAATCTCCAGGAGGCTCCTCGGTGTGGGCGAGTGAGATGCCCTGTGTGTGAGAAGCAGGTAGGTGTGGTCAAGACGTTCCGTTTTCTGGGTCTTTTGCATAAGTCGTTGAGGACTTGATGTAAGATAGTTAAATCGCCGGGCGTCAGGGGCGTTGAAAAACGCTGCGGGCAGTAGCGGGAAACTGCCGGGAAGGCAGTGGGGAGGCGGGATTGGCAGTGGTGGGAATCCGCCTGGGACGGGGGGGGGGGCACACCTCATCAACAAGGGTACCTGCATAATGAACGTTTGTATACCTAACCCTGAATTGTACCCCACATCTTTAAAAGAAAAAAAAAAAATTAAAAGAAAAACGCCACGGCCATACTTATGGATGTGAACATTGAGTGAGGAGGTATTTGCTAAAGCCCCAGAAAATTACCGGAGTAGGGGAAGGTGGACGAGCGTCGCGGAGCCGCCCGGGCCGGGAGCCCGGCGGGCCGCGCGGAGAAGGCCCGGGACTGTTTCTTAGAAGCCCGCTGGTGCTGTTGTGTAATGGTCACCGGCCTGCATGAACTCCCACGCGTGTTCAGAGCCGCCTGCGTGCGGGCGCTCTCCGCGGCTCTCCCAGCAGGACTTTTTCTGCCTGGCAGTTCTGGTGCTCTGAGGGACTCGGTGTGAGAAGAGGGGGGGCTGCGGGTGCCCCTGGAAGCTTGGCTGTCTTTCCTGGAAGCCCGAGTTCTGTGTCCAGGCCTTGAAGTCGCGTAGTGAAAGGCCGGACTTGGTGACCCCACTTGAAACGACAACTCGGGGATCCTGTTGTGTGTGTTCACTGTAATGATTACCTGTGACTCTGGAGGAAGTGATTGTGCTCGATACCCCCTCATAAACATTGGCTTGGGTGGTGTGAGAGGACTTGGTTGAAATCCCCAGCAGACAGTTGCAGACAACATTCTGCATGATGGTCATCATAGGGCTGGGGATGGACGCCTTCGTCCAGGAAGGCTCAGGCGTTTATGGGTTTTCATTCTCATCCTTCCTGTTTGAGGTCAGTGGCATTTGAAGAGAAGTGATTGATGTTTAGAGTAGATTTACGGAAGCATCTTAAAATGGCAGTTTGAGTCATCCATGGAACCATAAACTAAAAAAAAAAAAAAAAAAAGCGTTTCAAATGCTTTTTTCAGTGTAGATCGACTATGTCTGGATTTGTTGTCAATATCCTTTTTAAAAAGTGTAAAAGAAACAGTTCTTTTACTTCCAAGAGAACTGTACAGTATTTCTTCATCCTTATCGTTTTGTAGTCATGAAAAGGATCTCAAAATATCATTAAATATCGGTCCTATATTTCCAAGACAGTAAAGTGATTTTTTTTTTTTGAATCACCCAGGCTGGAGTGCAGTGACATGCTCAATACCACCATAGCTTTGACGTGCTGGGCTCAGGCAGTCCTTCCCCCTCAGCCTTCCAAGTAGCTGGAACCACAGGCCCGTACCACCACGTCCAGCTAATTTTTTGATTTATTGTAGAGGTGAGGTCTAGCCAAGTTGCTTAGGCTGGTCTTGAATCCCTGAACTCAGACAGTACTCTTGCCTCCACCTCCCAAAGTGCTGGGATTACAGGTGTGAGTCGCCAGGCCCGGATAGTAAAGTGATTTTTGTCCTTACTTCTCCTATCTTCTTAGGACACAAAATGAGAGTTAATTCTTTTCTTCTGTATTTTGTATACAAATAAAGCATGCGTTAAGGAATAATCTGCCTTTTAAAAAATGTACTGTCTGCCTTTTTTAGTATGTCATTGCTTTGGTTTTAGGTGATGGCTAATTCTTTTTTCTTTATTTGATTCAGAGTCTCACTCTGTTGCCCTTGCTGGAGTGCAGTGGCATGCTCACAGCCACTGTAGTGTTGACCTGCTGGGGTCAGGCGATCCTTCTGCCTCAGCCCTCCAAGTAGCTGGAACTACAGGCATTCGCCACCAAGCCTGGCTCTATTTTAAAAAATTATTTTATTTATTGCAAAGACGATGTCTTGCCAAGTTGCCTAGGCTGGTTTTGAATCCCTGGGCTCAGGCAATCCTCTTGCCTCCACCTCCCACGTGAGCTACCATACCCAGCCTACTTATTTTTTCTAATTTCATGAGAATTCACATTATTTTGCAGTTTTTGGAGAAGTACTATATTAATTTGGGGACATTTTTCCTGTTTCTTTAGGCCCAAATCATCACTACTGTGAGTTCAGATTTGCATGTGTTTCTTCTAAGCTGATTAAAACAATTTCAGAACTCTCAGGTACCTTAAAGGGTAAGTACATCTTTTAATTATATCTTACTTCCCTTCTTTTTGGCACCATTTATTTGTCCATCAATAATGACACTTTTTTCCTTTTCTTCAACAAAATAATGCAATAGGACAGACCTTCTTGTGAGTATAATGACTGATGACTTATAGTTTCTAAGAAAACCTAAATTATAGGTAGAAGAGACTCCCAGTGCTCCCATCAAGAGTTCATTTAGCTGCTATTAGACATATGTTCTCTTATAGCTATTCCCTGGAATTGTCACTGAAAAAATTAGTAATGAGTCTGTAGATCCCTAAAGCTTTTAGCTACTATTTCCGCTTCTGCCTTCTTTGAACTCTATTCAAAAACATAGAAAATACATCGTTTTGAAAATATTTTTATTCAAAATTATGTGTTTGATAGCATTGTGTACCAAATTTTATCCATATACTTCTCTGAAAGTCACAGTGGAACAGATTGTCAAATGACAAATGTGAAGTGGTTTTGAAACAGAGTCTATATCTTACTTGGATCAGTAACTCCAAAGAGAATGGTCTGTCATTCTTGTTATAAGACTATAATTTTCTGTGGTTGTATGCTGAGAGTCCAGAAGAAAAGTATGATTCTAGTTGAAGAAGGTTAATAAGCCTACTAACAATCATTACTAACTTAAATTTCTGGCCATATTCTGGTTTCACAACTACTTTGTGGGCCATTTTACAGATGAAAAATTTTAAGTTCATAGGACATATGTGACTGCTCAGTTTATAACTGATAGATTATGACTGGTATTTGAGCTTTGGTCTCCTGGACAGCAATACCAAGCTGCCTCCCAGATGGAGACAAACCCACTCATCTGTATATATGACCCAGTCTAAAGCTGTTACCTAGCTAGTGATCATGACTGCTTGTCAGATTTGTTAAAGTGTTCTCAGAATCACACATTTTCCACAGTCCCTAATTAGGGGTTTTCACATGGCAAAAATATCTTTTTTTCCCCCCAATGTAATATAGATATAATGTGTAATTGTATATACAATGTAACATACATATATATTTGAGAGGCACATCCAATTTGTAACATACCTATTAAGTTGAAATCAGAAGAAACAACACAGAAATAATTTATTTTCTAACCACTGTTGAAGTTAACCAGTGTTGCCATATTTAGATAGGTATTTTTAGAAGCATAGTCTGTATATAAGTACCTGGGAATGGCCTCATTTTTCCTGATCCCAGGTTTCTGGGGGGAAGAAATGAACTTTGTTTTAAGAAATGGGAGAGACTTTGGCCACTAAGCAGTAGAAAGCAGGGCCACAGTCTATAAACAGACTGGATGCTTCAGAACACAGAAGGGAATGAATTCCCCCAAATGAAATGCATGGAGCTCCTGGGAATGGCCTCATTTTATACTGGCCAATAAGGAATGCAAAGCAGGGCCACAGTCTATAAGCAGCTTGGATGCTTCAGAACACAGCATGGAATGAATTCCCCCAAGTGAAATGTTCTAGCTGACACTAGAGTTATAATGTTCTCTGTGTATCCTGACCACTGATATGGACTCTCCTTTTGTTTGTTCATTCATTCATCAAATAATTAAGTGCCTTTTATATGCCAGTGTTGGACGTAGTGAACAAAACAGAGGGATCTCTGTCCTAGGATTCACAGTCTGATGGGAAAGAAAAACACTGAACAAGGAATTGTAAGAATAATCACTGCTTCCAAAGAAAGAGTACAAAGGTGCTACCAGGGCATGTAACCAGGCGTAGGGGAAGAGTTAATGATGAGGGAGATCAGGCAAGGCTTAGGGCGAGCTTCCCTGGAAACTAGAAAGATGAATGGCTGTTAGCTAAGCAAAAAATAGATTGGGATTAAGAAAGTTCTAGGAGAAAAAAGAACGTGAGGGAAAGCTCTTAACCAAATTAGAAAGTGGAAAATTTGGGAAGTTGAAAGAAAAGCAGTGTGGCTGCATAGACTGTAGTGTGTCCATTGGGAGAGGAATGCATGAGGTTGAGAACGAGACAGAAATCAGATGGTGTGAGCTATGGGGAGGATTGGAAGGAAACTATAGAAATTTCATTCTGCACGAAATGGGGAGTTATTGAGTGGCAAGAAATGGAATGACATAATCAGATTTGCAATTGGAAAAAATAATTCTGGATTCAAAATAATTGACGTAGCACAAGAGTAGAGGTCTTGTTTACCTTTTCAAGTATGAACAAATCCTAATCTGGAAGTCACCATTATCTTTCAATTAATGTTTTAATTAAATATATTACTCTCCTACAAAATGTTACTTTACCCTTCTAGTGGGATTTGTAGCTTATTATCAGATCATAGGTATATGGAATTAAGATCAGGGCACAAAAGGTGAAGCAGCCAAAAGAAGTTATAAGGAGCTAGACATTAATTCTAACATCAAGGTATAGCTTTAAAATTGAGGTTAAAAGCATTTCGGTTCTGAAAAAATGCCATGGTACCTTTGTTGATTGTATAAATAGGATTTATATCATTCTCTGAGATTTGAGCTAAGAATGCTTCATCAAAAAGCATATAACCCAAAGTCCTAACACAATCACAAGTTCAGAGGAGTGATAGAACACGTGTATTGATTTGATTCAAGATATAGGTTGATTCATTTAATATTGTAATGGCCCACTGCTCATTAATGTCATTTAGTAGTCTATAGACTGAGAATTATAGGAATGTATTTATTTATTTATCTATTTAGAGTGGAAGTGTTACTCTGTCACCCAGGCTGGAGTGTGGTGGCACAGTCATGGCTCACTGCAGCCTAGACCTCCTGAGCTCAGGTGATCCTTCCACCTCAGCCTCTAGAGTAGCTGGGACTGTGGGCATGCCACCACACCTGGCTAATTTTTATGGTTTTTTTTCTTCTTCTTCTTTTTTTTAGAGACTAGGTCTTACTATGTTGCTCAGGGCAATGTTGAACTCCTGGGCTCAAGCGAGCTCTCACCAAAGTGCTGGAATTACAGGGGTAAGCCACAGCGCTTGGCCAGAATTTATTAATTCATAACAAAGTTATACATCCTGGAGTTTGTCATTTCTTTTGCACTACAAGGATTATTGGTAGTGAAACTTGGCTGGAGAAATTTCAGTTACATTGAAATTCCATGTATTTGTTTCTGCCTTTGAAAGCGAGAAGGAATTGTGATTGTGTTAGGACTTTGGGTTATTATCTGAAGAGTTCTGAAGCTTTGAAGGAAACACAAGGAACCTTTTTCTTACATCTTCACAACTTTAATTAATAAAATCCCCGTTCTCCTTTATTGCTCAGTCTTTAACTCTGGATGATAAATTTGTATGAACAAGTCCATTATTAGTTTACTTTGCTAACACCTGGCAGTAATCAGTTACTATGTCATAATCTTACAGTTGATTCACCATCAGCGTTTAGAGTTTGCATAGAATAGCCTATTATTTTCATAAATCTGTAGGCAGTTGGGAGCAAGATCCAGGTCTCAGTGTCCTTCCACGGCCTAACAGAGTGTTTTGCATATGCTAGATGCTCATAAATACTTGCTGAATGAATGATTGCTTAGTAACAGCTATTTCCTTGTCCAGTTCTACATTACCTGTGGCCTGCCTTTGTGAATTACTTTCATCTTTGTACAGATCCTACTACTCATTTATTCAAGTAATCTGAGAATGACTTGTGAGCCAGGCATTGTGCATGATGCTTACAGTGTATGAGGAAGACCGGTGAATAAGCATACACCCACAGGGAGCTAAATTCTGGAGCTTGGCATTGTTAGTAGCCTTTTCCAACGTAAATGTAGTTAAATCGGCACTAGTGTTTTCATTGCTGGACTGAGGTGTTCGCTTGCTAAGATTAAGCAAGACAGTTTCCAATTTGCATGAAAAAAATAAATTAAGACTATAAATTTAAGTCTTTTTATCCATAAAATTGACTTAAACAATTGCAACTTCTGATAATACTGAAGGCAACAGAATAAACAACTAGTGAACTAATATTAATGGAACACTTAGAACTAATCATGTTTAACTTGAGGACTTAAAAAAGGGTCATTTTTTCTTAAACTCTGATATTATAGTGTATATTTATATAGTTTGCATATGTATACATATATATCTGTACACATGGGTATTTTGTTGCTAGTAAAATTATTTCTAGATCATATGACTGGATTTAACATGCAAATAACATTGTTTTTTAAAGAACATTGTACCTTCCTACTGGAATACACATGAGAATCACAACCTAAGCCAGTTTCCTAGTATTTTGGTCATAGTTGTCTTTCTGATTCGGTCCTCCTGGCAATGCTACTTCACCATCTCAGCAGAAAATATTTGATTCTGTAAGGGATGTTGGATTCTCTGAACACCACCATACTGTATCCAGAAATAGAAGTCATTCTCAACTTTGCCTCTTCATTATTGTCTGACCAAAAAAAGTAAATGTACTACTTTATTAAAATAGTCTGTTCTGTTGCCTCATGGGGGCATTACAGAAGGCAGAGAATATACATTTGAGTAGTGCTTTGAAAGTGAGTTTCAGACCCTTGAAGAGATAAAACTGAGTAAGTTACTGGCTTTTATAGGTTATCATATACAGAAAAAGAACACAGACGTTTAATTTTAGATGAGAGAAAGTCCTGGCTACTCTTTTTCTTATAATAACATTAATAGAGATAGGATGTTTTAAAGACATCTTTGCATTCATCTTATATGAGCAGTAGTAGTATTATAACCAATAAGTGCTGTAGATTTTCCTGAAAGGCATTTGAGTCATCTTGAATCAGCCAGTAAGTGGTTGAACAGAGTAATTTCAGAGATCTTTGTTCTTGTCTTTTCATTTGACTGATTCATTGGAGCTGAGTCTTTACTTTTTATAACTTCCCAGTGTGCCTAGTACGTAAGAGAGATCAGTTTGCTTTTTTCTTATTTAACATTCATTCAACAAATGTTCTTTGAACTGCTCTGATGTTTTAAGCACTTGAGGTTATATTGCCTCATTGAATCCATAGAACAAGTCTGTGAGGCAGGCACTGTTATTTTTTCCATTTTATAGATGATGAAAGTGAGGCACAGGGAAACTCTGCAACTGGCCCACCAAGGTCACTCGGCTAATACGTGAGGAGGTGGGGACTGAAATCCAGGTAGTGTGACTGAGTTTGCTCTCGACCACTTTGCTCACCAGCAGTGCTTCTTTCCCTCACGCCTTTGCCTGTTATGAGCCTCCTTCACTCTGCTGCATAAGCAGTTGAGGCTGAATTTGTGGTGTTTACAGCTAACTGATGATTGATAAGTACTCTGGCCCTTGCTGTATATGAGTGCCTGACACATAAGAAATGTTAATAAACGTGTGCTGAAAGAATCATTGTTGACAGCCAAGAGAATTTAAGGTACAAATTGTCAGAGAATTTGACATTATTTTGATTATTCCTCCAACTGGGAAGAAAAATACTGATGGCTAAAGATTGTAATTGCTGTGTGATGCAGTGATAACCAAACATATGTGTACCTGTGCTCTGAGGTCGCACACATGCATTGATATGCATTTCTGTTGTACATATAGGAAACAAGGGAGAGTTTCCTGCTTTGCATTGTCATTTCATCATTAGATGTGCTGTCAGTTGACACCACCTTTCCTGCTCTGCTCTCCTGTTTCCTTACAGTTTGTCCTCCTGTGTTTCACTTGACTGACAGTACTGCACAAGCCTGCCTGCCATGGGCTGCCGGGATGTCCACGCAGCCACCGTCCTTTCCTTCCTGTGTGGAATCGCCTCGGTAGCAGGTCTCTTTGCAGGGACTATGCTTCCCAACTGGAGAAAATTACGACTGATCACATTCAACAGAAATGAGAAGAACCTGACTGTTTACACAGGCCTGTGGGTGAAATGTGCCCGGTATGATGGGAGCAGTGACTGCCTGGTGTATGACACTACTTGGTACTCATCAGTTGACCAGCTGGACCTGCGTGTTCTCCAGTTTGCCCTTCCCCTCAGCATTCTGATTGCAATGGGTGCCCTGCTGCTCTGCCTGATTGGAATGTGCAACACTGCCTTCAGGTCCTCAGTGCCCAACATCAAACTGGCCAAGTGCCTGGTCAATAGTGCAGGTTGCCACCTAGTGGCTGGGCTGCTGTTTTTCCTGGCAGGTATTGTTTGTCTCTCTCCATCTATCTGGGTCATCTTTTACAATATCCATCTGAACAAGAAGTTTGAGCCAGTATTTTCATTTGACTATGCAGTGTATGTTACTATTGCTAGTGCAGGAGGCCTGTTTATGACTTCCCTTCTGCTGTTTATTTGGTATTGTGCATGCAAATCTTTGCCTTCTCCCTTCTGGCAACCTCTGTACTCCCATCCCCCCAGTATGCATACTTACTCACAGCCCTATTCAGCACGTTCTCGCCTCTCTGCCATTGAAATTGACATTCCAGTAGTTTCACATGCTACCTAATGAGGAAATAATTGTTAAAGAAAACTTCGTGTAGCCTCACATTCCCTTTGTGCAAAGAGCTCTTTTGGACCAGTATACGTTTTCCTTTGTTTCCGATCAGTGAAGCCAAATTTGTATGTCCTGGTAGAATGAAGTGCTGCTAGTTTTTATAAAGAAGTACATTATATTAAATGTGAATTATTTTATCTTGCTTCTTATGCTGGAAGGATTTTTAGCCTCCATATTGATATGTGATCAGTTCTTTAATTGGAAAGGATATGTGCCACAATTGAGGTGATTTAGAGTGACATGTTTAAAGAATGATGGTATATACAATCTTTGTGGCTATTTCAGAGTATTTTCCTTTTTCTATAATACCTTAAACTTGGAAAAAAGGCAATTTCAAATGTAATAAATTTATTTCAGATAAGGTTAATATTTTAACAGTAATCAATAATTTATCTAAAGGCTATATAACTTTTTGTACTTCTCTCTTGGAGTTAATTGTATGAATAGGCATCAGTATGATAAAGATTATTTTCTTTTGTGAGTTTCTTCTACCTCATGCCAGTGTTTAAAAATAAAATGCATTTTAAATGATATCAGAATCAGACTAACATTCTAAATACTTGCTTATGGATAACATTTAATGTAATTTTTAAAGTTAATGACTCTATGAATTGTACTGTTGGTACTAAAATGTGTTATATGATAGTTAGTGTTTTCCCTGAGACAGAAAAACCTTTTTTGAGATATCTTCATCAAGCAGTACTCATGTCTATATGTAACCTCTTAGTGGCTAAGAGAAATAAACAAAAAGGCCATAATGGTTTGGTTTTTCTCAGACATAAATTGGTCGGGGATGAGAGCCTTTTCTTTGGTTACAGCATTAGAGATTTACTTGGTGATGGTCTTTGGAGACATGGGTGAAATAAGGTATAGATTTACCATGACCACGCCCACTCCTGACTGTGTTCCTACCTTAATCACTGATTACTTCCTGATGTATCCCTGCTCAGCACTTTAGTAGGTGCCGTAGAAGATACATGAAAATGTGAGATTTGATCTCATGGTGAGAAGATCACCCTGTTAGGGAATAGTCCTCTGCCTTCATTGGCAGCTGGCCTTGAGAAGCTATCTCTATCATTGATCTATTTATTTCAACCAGAGACATGACTTTCTGGCAGACAGACAAACTGCACGACACCAACAATATCCTGGACCTTGAAATTCAGTTTATGGCAATCCATTGGATCCTAAGGGCGCCTATGTTTGCTGAGATGTTGTAATGGTATTATATCAGATTCATGAGACTGGGCAAAAACGGTAGAGAAATTATGTGGTTTCCTTTCCACCTCTGAAAGTATGATGATGGAGGGAGTTTTTAAAATCTCTCTTATGAGGTCACAATTAGATGAAACCATGTTAAAACTGAGATGAATGCTTAGAAATTCAGGGATGTTAGATCTTAAGCCTTATGAATTTGAGTTGCTTATTGAATTGGTGTAATTTGCTACATGTTAGTACTATGCTCATAAAGATTTAATTAACCATTACATACTTTACAAACAGCTAGTTATATGGTAAACAGATTATTATGCCTTTCTGTGAACCTGAGTATGATTCTGGTATTTGTGTAGATGTATTTGGTACTTTTGTTTTCTACTTCCAACACTAATATATGTATATAACAAATCCAGTTGTATAATTTTTAAATGCCATTGGTAGGAAGCACACAGGGTTATGGTTTTTCAATTAATATTAAGCTTCTAATTTATTTCAGTTCTGATCTTTTTCATTTTTCTCAGATGTAGCTGAGTCTTGATCATTCCAAGACAATGGCAGGTGGAATTTTGAGATGAGTATTAATTTATCCCCTTTGCTAATTAATTTGAACCCCTGTCTCGCTAAACTTTTGTCCAGAAAGATCAAGAATTCCACCATCCCCTTGGTCTTTTGCATAAACAGTGTTAAAGAAAGTAGACTCAGCTGTTAAGATACTAGGTTGTTTTTAGTTTACATAAATATTAAGCTTTCCTCCAAGAATCTTTTGGCTTTGTAATTTATAACCTCACATTGGTATTTATTATAGATTCACTAAGCAAAAGAAACAGCTGCTTCCTTATTGTCTTTTTTTTTTTTTTTTAGTGTTTCTCATTTGTTATCAGTATCTATTTTTTAAAGCCATCAAAGGAAAGCAAGTAATTACAGTTCTTTTTAGTCCTGTGGAGCACGCATCAGGCTGTCATTGTGATGAGAGGGGATAGCTTTTTTGTTGTTAAAAGTCTATTGATGTGAAAGGCCTTTCATGGAAACCAACTTGGAAAACAATCTCAGATGTGGTATGGTGTACCAGATATGGTTTATCCAGCCACCAGAGTAAAAACAAGCAAACTGGTGTTTACTTGTATATATATGCTATAATGGATAGTATGTTTGCTGTACACGGCAGTGTAAAAAAACCTCAATGAAAGTGTACTGTACTTCTTGATGCTTATTAAAAGATGTATTTTTATAAGTTTTGCTTCTGTTTTTTTCCAGTGCTTTAAGGTGAAATATTTTGAGAAATGTTTCTCAAGTATATGTAAAATTGAAAAAGACACAGTCCTATTTAAAGCCCTAGAGAATAGGAATGAGAAAGGAATAAAAAAACATGGAATTATTATTCTAGAAGTGTCAAGACCCTTCATCCATTTTTAAGAGTGGTCCTAGGAGTTTACTGGGCTGCTTTAACAGTCTGCAAAGAAACACTGAATGAACTTATAGACTAGATTTGCCTTATCATTGAAGTTTTCTCATGGTCTGTGATCCTTGGAGATTGGGAGTTCTCAAGTAGTTGAGTAGGGAACCTTTCCTTCCTCTTCAAAGCTCAAGGTTAGAGAATTGGTTCTGACTGGCAAGTCCCCAGTTGGCTACACTAAAGCACAACAATCCAGAACCTGCTTCAGTTCTGTAGTTTCACTAAGGGATGGTAGAAAAACCTTTCATGCTAACCAGATGCACCAGAGACTGACTTACCAACCAGAAGTGAGAAATACACATTGCTTGCAACTATTATCCAAGACCAGCTTTTAAAAACACCCCTGCACAGAGTTCCCTGGAGAAAAGACTGATTGCAGTGCTGGAGGAGGGAAAGTACAACATGAGCCTAGCACGTTTCATTCTGCCAACTCTGGGACAATTTGAACATAAAAACAAATAATTGTAAAGAGTTATAACCCACTGAATAAAATAAAAGTTAATGTGTCCCTACTGGTATAAATAAATGAAGAAAGAAAAAGCTCTGACAATGAAGTGCCAAAGAGTAAGTGTAGAAAAGATGATAGGGAAACATCAATCAAATTCAAACTAATTGAGTATTGGTGAGAAACAGGATATTTACTTAATCTCAAAGAACAAAATGACTTGTTAATTTCAGAAGGGAAAATCACTTTTATAGTGGATAAACTTGGCAGATACAACCTTAACTGAGCGAACAGATTTGTCAACAATAATGAGACAAGGCAACATCTGGTACCTCCTGATGTGATGCAGTGAGAAGGCCACAGCATTGTTTTTGTGGTATTGCTTGAGTCTAATTTTGAGGAGACATGCAGCGCACTGGTCCCATCTCTGCTTTTTGTGCCCTTCTGTCTCTCCTGACCTCATACCTCTTCATTTTTATAAAAATGCATAAAAACTTAGTCTAAGTTATCTTCAAAATATTTTATAAAATAACTCTTTTTAAAGAATTTGTGTCAGGTCTTCTGTCCTAAAAACTAAAAAGGGAAAGGCCCTGCAGAAGAGTTTAAATCAAAGTCAGAACCATAGGACTGGATTTGATCAGGTTATCCCACACACACTGGAGAAGTCTTTCTCTTCTCTGTACCTGCTCTCTGTACTAACCAAGGAAGGTTCTGTGTCTCATAGCATGCATGAGTCCTTTAAATCTCACTACAGGCCGGGCTCGGTGGCTCAGCCTGTAATCCTGCGCCTTGGGAGGCTGAGGTGAGTGGATTACCTGAGCCTGCGGGTTCGAGACCTGCCTGGGCAACTTGGTGAGACCTCATCTCTACAATAAATCAAAAAACTAGCCGGGCGTGGTAGCGCGCACCTGTAATTCCAGCTACTTGGAAGGCTGAGGCGGAAGGATCGCTGAAGCCCCAGCAGGTTGAGGCCACTGCACTCCAGTCTGGGTGACAGAGTGAGACTCCAACTCAAAAAATAAATAAGTCTCACTACAGGACTGTGGAACTTGGGGAGAAAAAGCACATTTATATCCTTCCTCATATTCATATCCAAATCTACTATTAATGGGAGATTTGGGTTTGCTGTATTTTGTTTGGAAATATGACAGTGTTTCAGACTGTTCTGTAAAAAATTATTCAACTTTTTGGGGAAGAAAATGGGAGGGTAGATGAGAAGGAAAGGAGAGAACATTTTTCTTATTTTGTATGAAAAACCCAGGGTGACTGGGCCTGTTAGCAAGAGTCTAGCAGTCATGATTTTGGGGTGGTACTTGTTCACTGAAATCCTCTTAGAAGGATGGAATATATATTCATGTCTCTAGGATTTTTGCTTTATGGAAAAAGGTGACCGCTTCTCATCAAGAGAAGTTACCCCTATTTCCAAGATTTTTACTCTCAACAATGTGAGAGGAAACCTCTACTAAATAAATCTAAATAACCCACTTAAATTTTTAAATAATTTTTGCCTTTTCCCTCTTTTTTAACCTCACTCTCAGAAGATAATCTTGTGGTGTGGAAGGTCCAGATGGGTTTTTAACACTAGGAGGTTGTGGCAGGCAGCATGGACTCCCAGATCCCAGCATCGTCTTCTGGGAAGAGCAGGTGCCTTGGGAAACCCATCTTTACGTTTACTGGCCATGTGGATGAAGTCTTAGACTCACCTGGACCCTTATGTTCCTGAACTGCCAACCTCCTCTGGTTGCTTCTGCTTTAAGAACTTGAAGGTAGCAGTGGGGTGCTGGAGCCAGGTGGTACTAGCCCACAAGAATCAACTGTGCACATCTCACAACTCCTTGTTTGGTGACATCATGTTGGTAGCTGGGTGGAAGTACTCATGCCCCAGAAACTGGTAAATACTACAAGTTAGGGCTTTTCTTTTCCCTGAGAGCTGGCTGTTAAACATTTACCAGTGCACCACTGCTCAGGTGAGATTAGTTTATTGAGTTTCAGGTGAGTTGATGAGGAAATGAGTAATAGCAAATGCTGAGAGTTGTAAAACTATCTGTGATAAAGGGACTATCTGAAGTAACCTTGTAGCTCTCTCGCATCCCACCACAAATTCAGCATGTACATGAGGAGCAGAATGATCCTAATAAAATGCAGCTGTGACCTAGTCGCTCCCATCCTTAGAATAATTCAACCCTCAGAGAGTAGGTCTTAGGCAGTAGTATACACAGGAGTACATCAAAGAATACAGGGAAAAGCAAACTGCCTGGCATAGCACAGACAGACAAGAGTTGTCTAAAAGAATTTTTTCACCATGCCCAGAGCTGATCGGTCTCTTAGTGATTACTGACACTGA
Organism: Carlito syrichta; assembly: GCF_000164805.1. NCBI lineage: Eukaryota > Metazoa > Chordata > Mammalia > Primates > Tarsiidae > Carlito > Carlito syrichta. The sequence continues at coordinate 123,726 of NW_007250883.1, read as the reverse complement.
ATGTCTCACAAGACGATGTGTGAAAAAGAATGCAAGTTTAATAAGTGTTGGGGAATATCCCTTTTCTGCAACTAAATGGTCACATTCCTTATTCAAGGAATATATGTTTCATGAATGGTGGAAACTGTCACATGACAAATGTGATAGCTAGCCTCTAACATGGTCCCCAATAATCCCGCATTCTGGTATTCCTATTTTTGTCTGGTCCTTTCCCTCACTGTGCAGGGCTGACCTGAGTTACCAGTAGGATTTTACAAAAATGATGGCTTGTGACTTCTGAGGTTATAGATCATAAATGACATTATAGCTTCTGCCTTTGTTCCCTTTTGGATCACTTACTGTGGGGGAAGCCAGCCACAATGTTGTGAGGACGTGCATAACTGCATGATTAACATCGGAGGAACTGAGGCTTTCTGGTAACAACCAGTACCAATTTGCCAGCCATGTAAGAGAGCCGTCTTGGAAGCAGATTTCCCCAACCCCAGTCAAATGTTTAGATGATTGCAACCCTGGTCAGCTCTTGAGTGCAACCAGACTCTGGGCCAGAATCACTCAGCTAAGCTCTCCCCAACAGACCCACACAAATTACATGAAGTAATGCTTATTGTTGTTTTAAGCTGTTAAGTCGTGGGGTGCTTTGCTATGCAGCAAAAGATAACTAATACAAAGCATAGAGAAAATGCAAGTTGTCTTACCCTTATTTTTTACTTAAAAATTCTGCCTTTGCCAGTCACATATCAAGAGACTGGCAGCCTGTATTTCTATGTTTATGTATTTGCTTTTGTTTCCACAGATGCCTCTGAAATCTTTATTAGAAGCAAAGGCACTCAGACTGCCAAGAGAAATGAGCAATGCTTCCATCATGGTGTAGATATGAATCACACCAAGGACAAATAGAAGCAACCCCTGCATACCGCCTCTACTCCTGCTGGATCTGTACATCTGGCAGGCACTGTGACATGGAGGTAGGACTAGTTTCATGGGTCCAAGACTTGTGTAGTCACAGAACAATACACTCAGAAGAGCCCTGCCCTTGTTTTAATATTCTGTAGTTGCTGCCTTGAAATTCTTCATTTCTGAACAAAGAACCCTGCATTTTCACTTTGCACTGGACCTCACCAATTACGTAGTCCAGAGGGTTCTCTGGGGAAGGCAATATGCCAGCTTGGGAGGTAGGCAGGCTTGGAACTCCATCCAAACTGCCTCTGAACTCGGAAAACAATGAGAAAATTACTCTCTGAGCTTCAGGTTTTCGTCTGCAACAAAGACAATGCCATTTACCTATTAGGGTTATTATTGTGAGGATGAGACATTGTTGTAAAGGAGTGCAGGTAAAGCACCTCGTACAGAATATGTGGCTTCACTGTAATTATGATTCATAAAAGCCAAGTCTGTGTATTGGATCCTAAGTGATGTTAGTGCTGATCAGAAAGATAAGCATCTTGGGAAAAACATCTCTATTTTACATTTTCAGGAAGCTATGGCCTCACATTGCTGCTGCTGTCACTTTGGCAGGATCCTCTTGGCTTCTTATGATTGCAGTTGTAGTCATAATAGAAACTAGGAAAATTAGCAGTCCTTTTAAATATGAGCTACTTCTTGTAAAGTAGTTATGCTTTTCATGATTCCACACCAAAAATGAAGTCTGAGAATTTCCCTGATTCTTTAAGAAGATATTACAGTGACTAGAACACAAAATTTTAAAAATACATGTGCCCTTTCGATAGCCTGGAACAAAGAATTTTTGCACTGTCTGCATTGTTCCCACTGTTAGGGCAGCAGGTCTGCTCTCTGTTAAACCAACCCCCAAATAGCTGCAGACAGAGAAACTTCCTTGTTTATTACTTTCAAAGAGTGATATTGGAGCACTGATTTAACAAACCCAAACCAAATCTTTAGTACTGCCACGATGGGCTCAAGTAGTTTCTACCTTGGGGAGAGGACAGGGAGCCAAGACAGACTCTGACATTTCACAGGATTGAGATGATGTACCTCAAAACAACACACAAATATTTTTTCTAAATACTGTCTATTCTCTTTATTCACTAGTTATTTTCTATAAAGTAGCTGTGAATACTGAACCATTGTTCTTAGAGGAAATACAGAGTTAGGTCACAATTTCTGGTCACAATTTTTTCTTTCTTTGAGTTGGAGTCTCATTCTTGTCGCCCAGGCTGGAGTGCAGTGGCACACTCACAGCCACCCCAGCATCGACCTGCAGAGCTCAGGCGATCCTTCCGCTTCAGCCTTCCAAGTAGCTGGAACTACCGGTGCGCGCCACCAAGCCTGGCTAATTTTTTAAAATTTACTGTACAGATGAGGTCTCGCCAAGTTGCCTGGGCGGTCTCAAACGTGCAGGCTCAGGCAATCTACTTGCCTCGGCCTCCCAAAGTGTTGGGATTACAGGCTGAGCCACCAAGCCTGGCCCACAACATTTTCATCAGTTGATCAGTACATAGTCTTATGAGTGTTTCTGTTTAATGACAACTACTTAATGCACATTGTTGATTCATTAACATTGAACTCATAACTAGCAGTACTGTAAATCATGCCTAAAGGAAGCTTACCTAATACATGTATTTTCCTCAAGGCACGTCACAGCCTTTTGATTGGGAACACTAGACAGTCTTTCCAAACTACACATGGAGGCTGGCTACTGTGGCTCATGCCTGTAATCCCAGCACTTGGGGATTCTTCAAAGAAGAAGAGAAAATTGATCCATCGTGTTGGTTAAGAGATGCACACAGATGTGATACTGGGTGCTGGGTGCTATCACATCATTTTCTTTTTCTTCTTTTTTTTTTTTTTTTTGGAGCTGGAGTCTCTGTTGCCCAGCCTGGAGAGCAGTGGCACGCTCATAGCCACCACAGCCTCAACCTGCTGGGCTCAGGCTATCCTTCTGCCTCAGCCTTCCAAGTAGCTGGAACTACAGGCATGTGCCACCACGCCTGGCTAATTTTTTGATTTATTGTAGAGATGAGGTCTCGCCAAGTTGCCCAGGCTGGTCTTGAACCCATGAGCTCAGGCAATCCTCTCACCTCCGGCCTCCCAAAGTGCTGGGATTATAGGCGTGAGCCACCTCACCTGGCCATATCTCATCATTTTCAAGTAGAATGCAGCAGAGAGCACACAGTTGGGAGAATTGAGATTTCTGTAGTTTCAGGGTTTTGTCTTACAAACTGAGCAACTTTGGGCGGCATCTGAAATTCCCTTTTCTTTTTCTCAGTTTCCACACCTATTAGTTAAGACCAACAATACTCATCTTTTAAAGTGTGGTTGTGAGCATGTAGTGGATTTTTCTTTAAGGTCTGGCTTACTGTTACTAAGTCTTGGGACTGGGATTGAAGAAGGTGAATCGGGTGTCATATTGTGTATTAGATTCTTCCTTTGTAGTTGGTTTACCTCCCAGGGAGAGAAAATGATGCTAAGTTCATGCTAATATTTGGATTTAAATAATTAGCATGTTTTCATTTAAAATCCATTATGAAGCCAGATGTGGTGGCTCACATCTGTAATCCTAGCACTTTGGGAGGCTGAGGCAGGGCAATTGCTGCTGGAGGCCAGAATTTCAAGATCAGCCTAAACAACATAACAAGACCCTGTCTCAAAAAAAAAAAAAAAAAAAGAACATTAGCTGAGTATGGTGACGTGTACCAGTAGTCCCAGCTACTTGGAAGGCTAAGGCAGAAGGATGGCCTGAACCTAGGAGGTTGAGGCTATGGTGAGCTAGGATTGTTTCATTGCACACCAACCTGGGCAACAGCATGAGACCCTGACTCCAAAAAAGAAAGAAAGAAAGAAAGAATCCTAGGAAATAGAATATAACCATAAGCATTTTCTGGTTAAACTGCCCGTTCTAAGTAAAAGTAATTGAATCAGTAGTTTAAAGCCCTGCCCCCACTTCTGATTCTGAGGGGAAATGGGAATGAGAATAACACTTAACTTCTGATGCAACAGCCTTGGGGGACTGGCCCAGTGAAAAGTTGGTTCCACTGTGTTGTACAGGAGTTGGGTATGTGGAGGAGACACTATAAAAAGACTTGGCTTTCAGCCAGCCTAGAGATGCCATACTACTTATCCTCTATGTTAAGTTAAAGATGCGGCCCTAACCTTTTAGTTCTAGTATAGGAAATACGGAATTGTACACACATGAGCCATGGTCCAAGAAGAACCTTCCAAATTTACCAGTTATTGGCCTTGTCCACCCCACAAAGATGTGTGCCAAAGCTATGAGTATTCCACTCTGAGGCAAGGGGTTTGGGGAGAGGGCAGTGGCACTGATGCCATTCTATCATTTTGGTAGAAATTTGTCCACAAACTCAATAGTCACACTTACTTTCCTCATTTTGAAGTTCCTAAGGTTAAATAATATTTAATTTAGTTGAAACTATAGATAGGCTAGGGAAAATTGATAATAGGCTGTTAGTATTTTTTATTATTACAAAAAATAGTTATTCAGGAGAAAATAAAATAAAATAATGTATATAAACCTGCTTTGAAAATTGTAGAATGATCTATAGATAGAAGGTATTAGAAATTGACTCGTGTTCTATACTAAACATACCTACAAATCATACTTTATTAATGTAATTTATTTCAAATAAAAGTTGCCTATAAATAACGATGTCTTTGGGTTTGGTATTCTACATTTTGTTTTGCCTAGATGAGGTCTCCTCAAGCTTGTTCATGATTATAGTCTTATCCTTGAAATAAAACTAAATTAATGAGCAGCTATTTCTGAATGTTAGCACTTAGCATTATTGATTCACTTCCTGTTTAACTTGTATCTCCTGCTTCTTTCTTTGATGAAGAAATTCTTGGGCAACCCCCTCGGGTCCCCTCCCACTGTGGGAGCTTTTCTGTCCTCTCAATAAATCCTGCTTTGCCAAAAAAAAAAAGAAAAAAGAAAAAAGAAAAGCTATTCTTATTTTATGCCAAACATTTATTTAGTCTTATATCTACATGCGTTTTTTTTATATTTGGAACTTCTTAATCAGAATTAAATGTGAATTTGGTTTCAATACTTGCTTAAGTGATTAGTTTATAAGTACAGGAACAAATAACATCTGATATCTATTTCCTCATATATTTGTTATTATTTATTTTAATTCAGCTTAAAGTGTGCAGCTCCATATAAAAACATCAGGAAATATCTGTGACAATATGGATTTTGGTAAGCTGAGTGTTATCTAGGTCTTAGGTTTCCTAATGTATTCACACTTTTCAGCAGTAAGATAATTCTGAGTTGCGTCATATTTAGCTTAAAGGACAATAAAGTGGAGGTGCCAGCCCCAGGCTAAGAGCCATCTTATGTTTCATTCACAGTGGGCATTGTTCTTATTTAAAATCCAATGAATCTTTAAAACTATTCAGCAATAGTACTTGAGGGGTGGGTCACTCCATCCAGAGGTATATTACGATTCAGTATGCCACTCCTAAAGACTGGAAACTTTAAGCTCCCCAAAATAAATCTTCAATAGTGGAATTTCAGGTGTCAAGCAAGTTAAAGATGAGAATCTCTGAAGTCTCAGTACTTCCTGGAAACCCCCAGATTAAACCCAATGGGAACTTCTTTAACAGAAACATTTTTTAAAAGGTATTTTGAAGATCACCTTAATAAATACTCTATTTTGCAAAGTACTTTGTGATATGGCAAACTGTCCTTGTTTTAGAGTTGCACTGGGTCACATGCATAAGGACCACTTATTTCCTACATGTCTAAAGTTCTTTCCAACTTCTAAATTTGATTGAGCCACCTAGCTATAGCTTTGTTTCTATGAAACAATCATGACATCTAGTGGTAATTTTAAGAATGATTTCTTATGCAATTTTTCTTAAATTTTTTAAATGTGAGAACTTATTCAACTAATACTATAATAACTATCCTTGAACATATATCTTTACATAATTATAAAGGATAAAGACTGAGACGTAGAATTACTGAGTGAAAGAATACATCTATTTAAAATATTGATACTCTCAATTCACCTCCACAGGTTGTACCAATTTGCATTTCACATTTTTTTTTGCACTGTGATTAAGAATAGTTTTCACATGATCCCAACAATGAGCGTTGTCAAATATGTTAATTTGGTTTTGATGTTTACTTTTTGATGAATGAGTCAGTTCATAATACGGCCTTTCCCTTCTTTCTTTTTTATTTTTTGTTTGGCCATTTATATTTCTTTATCAGTAATACCAACCTACATCTTTATTTGATTTTTAAAAGATTTACTGGTTCATAAGCATCTTTTTTTATTTGTAAAAGTTTTCTACATATTAAATAAATTTATCTGTAATTTGCATTGAAAATATTTTTCCTACTTTGTCATTTATTGTTTGTGATTGTTTTTTGCTTTGCAAAGTTTTAATCTTTATGTAATCAGATATATCAGTATTTCCCTTTATAATTTTAGTTTCATATCATATTTAAAATGACCATCTCTTCTCCCAGAGGGTAAAAATAAAAAATTATGTATGCTGATTTATATAACATAATCATACATGTTATATATATCAGGAAGTATCTATGACAATGTGGATTTTGGTAAGCTAGTGTTAACTAGGTCATAGGTAAACATTAGGTAACCTAATGTTTTAACATGTCTCCAGGTGGTTCTGTGCAGACTGAATTTGAGAACCTCTGACCTAGAGAATCAGAGAGGGGAATTAAAAGCCCGAGAGCAGGATATGGATCTTCACGACCAGGCCAAACTTATGGACTACTGTGGGAGTGGGACAGAAACAGAGAGAGATCCAGTTTAGCCCCATTTGTGTTCCAGTTATGAACAGGTGTAACTATCACAGTGAAATGTTTAAGAATTGTCACAATTTTGAGACCTGCATGCATTCACTTTTGAAAACACCTAGTTTTATCTCTTCATCATCACAAATAGTAGAAATCCTTAGAACTTTTCGAGACTTGCACACTTGCCAATTTGAGAGAAAGGAGATGTGAAACCACAACTACTGTAAAACTATAAGAAAAGGATTGACAGTGGTTGGAAACTACTGGGGAGAGGGGTCCGGCAGGGGCAGGGAGGTGGGATTAACGGTAGTCAATATCTGTCTGGGGAAGAGGGAGCACACCTCATCAACAAGGGTAACTACACAATGAATATTTGTATGCCTAACCCTTAACTGTACCCCACAACTTTAAAATAAAAAAATATATAACTATTAAAAAAAAGAAAGAAAGAAACCATAGCCCTTCCCACTGTGGGCCTGCCTGGGCCTGGGTGGGTGAGGGCAGTACCGATGAAGAAGGATGGGGAGGGAAGCACTCAAGCACCTGGTGCTGGAGTCAGTGCTTAACTGGTGACAGTCACTGCTCCAGCATCACCGCTCTACCCACAAGAGTCTTAGGCCTTGGTTGTGGTAAGTGATTGGTTCCAACTGGCCTCCCAGTCCTAGCCTCCTCTGCCCCCACTACATCTGTTTCAGAGGCTGCAGGTTCCGGTTACCTCAGTGCCCTCCCTGCTCTCCTCTCCTCTTCCATCCAGGCCCTTCCTCTCTGCCATTCAGCTCCGGCTCTCCATGGGTGCCATTTCAGCCTTGTCTTATGCTTTTTTTGTGTGCTGTCCAGTGGCTCAGAACGAAGGCCTCATCATCTGCTTACTCAGCCCCTTATCTCTATCCATTGGGGTGATGACTCCATCCCTTCCCTCCAAGCCAGTTGAATTCAACACTCATTGTTTATGTGGGCAAGAGAAGTAAAGCCGGATAAAATGCGGTCTCTATTCTCCAGGAGAGTGTTATAACCAGTGGAACCGGTCACCTGTAGTATGACAAGTTAAGTGTCCTGGAAGATTTACACAGAGCACCGCCCCAACTCCTTGCCCACACTCAATTCTCCTGGTCTGACTGACGCATTTGATACAGGTGTCCATTATTCTTTAAGAAAAGAATTTTTTTGAGTCAGAGTCTCACTCTGTCACCCAATAAGGAGTTCATGGCATGGTCATGATGATCATGGCTCACTGCAGCCTCAACCTCCTGAGCTCGGACGACCCTTCCATCTCAGCATCCCAAGTAGCTGGGACTACAGACATGAGCCTCCACACTGGCTAGTTTAAACAATTTTTTTGTGGAGATGAGGTCTCGCTATGTTGCCCAGGCTGGTCTTGAACTCCTGGGCCCAAGGGATCCTCCCACCATGGCCTCCCAAAGTGCTGGGATTACAGGTGTGAGCCACTGTAATCCCAGCACTCCATGAGGTTTTAATAAGCATTCTTGGGGAGAGAGGCTGGGAGTTAGTTCTGTGATACAGTAAGTCAAGAAAATGCTGGATGAAGCAATAACTTCTCAGAGCCTCTGACATCCTGTGCTGTGACTTAGGGGCATAGGTGTTTTCCTACCATATTTGACCCCAGAATCATTTTTCACATAATTCCTGAAAATCTGCCTAACACAATTTAGGGAATGCTTTCCCAAGGGACTGCGATCTGCCTCTTGCACTCACTAGGAGAAAAGTCAGACGTGAGAATTCTTCACTTCTGCACAAGCTGAGTACAGGGCTGGGGAGTGAGCCAGGGATTTGGCTAACAAAATGAAAAAGCAAAGCCGGGCTCAGTGGCTCAGCCTGTAATCCCGCGCCTTTGGGAGGCTGGGGTGAGTGGATTGCCTGAGCCCGCGGTTTCGAGACCTGCTTGGGCAGGCAAGACCCCATCTCTACAATAAATCAAAAAATTAGCCGCGTGTGGTAGCGCGCATCTGTAATTCCGGCTACTCTGAAGGCTGAGGCGGAAGGATCGTCGGAGCCCAGCAGGTCGAGGCTGCGGTGGCCGGGAGCGGCCACTGCACTCTAGTCTGGGTGACAGAGTAAGACTCCAACTCAAAAAAAAAAAAAAAGAAAAAGCAATAGAAATTTGGCAGATTGTCGAGCCGACATTTATTGTTTACGTATTTGTCATCTGTAGTTTTAATACCCAAAAAAGACCACAGTGGTCAGTAGTGTGAAGCAATTTAGAAACTCACTGAAGCCACCCACACTGTGAGCTGTGAAGCAAAGTCACACCACACCAGCCAGCCTAACTCCACCTCCTCAGTCACTCATCCACTGTCTGCCCTCACCCAAAGCTTCCCATATTGGCCTTGAGCCTTTCCACCAAGTCCTAGATCTCTTTGTGGATGAGCAGCACATGTCTAGCAGTTTTTCCTTCCATCCTGTTGTGGTTTAAATCTTCAAGCTCTTCTGAGTTCCTTCCTCCTTTCTGGACTCCACACCTGACTCCACCCTAGGGACATGCTTCCCCTGCTGTTCTCTCACATGCGGGGACCATAGACTTGGAGAAGGGGGTACCTGCCACCCCCCTCATCACTGCTGCTTCTAGCTGTCCTAAAGTCTAGCTTTAAGTCTGACTCCATCAGACCCCACCTTCTGCAGTTCCTTCCCCCAGTCACTGGGAGATCTGGTTCCTTGTCATCTCCGTCAATGCCTCAGCCTCTCAATTTTTTGACCTTCCTTCCATCCACCAACTTGTCCTCCAGCCCATCTCAACCACTCTGTGTACACACCTTACCATACCACTATTGACAGGATTTGGAGCCCTCCCTCATGTCCATTTCATTTCTCTCTCTCTCTCTTTTATTTTTGAGTCAGAATGTCACCCAGGCTGGAGTGCAGTGGCACAACCACAGCTCACCGCAGCCTTGACCTCCTGGGTTCAGGAGATCCTTCTGCCTCAGCCTTCTGAGTAGCTGAGACTACAAGTGCATGCCATCACATCCAGTTAAAAGTTTGATTTTTTTGTAGAGAGGAGGTCTTGGTATGTTGCCTGGGCTAGTCTTGAACTCCTGGGCTCAAGCAATCCTCTTGCCTCGACTTCCCAAAGTGCTGAGATTACAGGCATGAGCCACCATGCCTGGCTTTCTGATCTTCACCTCCTCTCTTTCTAGCTCCTTTCCCCTAACGCCTCAGCTCTGGGAGTCTTTCAACCCCTCTGGGACCTCGATTGGTTGTTCTGCCTCCCTTTTCCTTGTCCCTCACCTGCCCCATGTCCTCATTTTCTTCCTCTACCCAACTTAAGTTTCATTAGCAGTTGCAATCGCTCCCACGCACACACCCTCCATCCCCTTGGTCTTCTTTTCTCCATTGTCATAACATGTCTACCCAGCCAGAGCACAGCCATAGCCCTGGTGAAGTTGACTTCTCTGCCCATGCCACACATGCTCCAAGTCACGGTTGCATTATTTCACTTGAAAGCACGACCTCTAGTGGAGAGTTTCTTCCCTTACCCCCCCATCATCCCACCCCCCACCATCCAATACTCACCCTGCCTCTTTCACTCTCCCACCCTCCAGACTAGGCGTTATACGTCCTTCTTAGACCCCAACACCTCCTTCCCATCCTCACGCACGGCTGATGACTTTGCATCCTGTTTCTCTGAAAAACAGAAGCAATCTGAAAAAAACTTCTACACCTTCTCACTACCACACCCTCCCACCTCCCCTTTTTTCCCCTGGACAGATGAGTGAGCTGGTGGTGCTTGCAGCTGAAGTCAGTTCTGCCCCTTACCATCCATTTACCTCCTCAAGAACATCACTGTGTCAGCTCACTCCTTGGTCTCCATCCCTCCCTTCATCTCTCTCTCTCTCTCTCTCTCTCTCTCTCTGTCTCTCCTACATGATCAATTTTTTTCTCTCTCTTTGGGATTTTTTTTTTTTTTTTAAGTTGGATTCTCACTCTGTCACCCTGGCAGAAGTGGTATGATCATGGTTCATTGAGGCCTTGACCTCTTGGACTCAGGCAATCCTTCTGCCTCAGCATCCCAGGTAGCTGGGCCTACAGATGTGTGCCTCCATGTCCAGTTACTTTTTTATTTTTAGTAGAGATGAGTGCTTGCTATGTTGCCCAGGCTGTTCTTGAACTCCTGGGATCGAGCAATACTCCTACCCCAGCTTCCCAAAGTGCTGAGATTATAGTTGTGAGCCACTGTGCTCAGCTGTTTGGGATTATTTTAATGCAAAACTCCTCAACAAAGTTTCTATATTTACTGTCTCCACTTTTTCTTCCTCCCTCCTTCCTCTCAGGCAAAGAAAATGTAATGTCTTCATCTATAGTTGATCTAATTTTCCCTTGTGCTCTCAGCAAGAGAAAATGAGTAGATTTGGAGTTGATCATGCTCAGTGATCACAGAAACAAAGAACATAGTACCATATGTTCTCATTCATAAGCAGACCTTGAACAATTATAATACTATAAGAAAGGGATTGGCAGTCGTGGGAAATGGCTAGGGGAGGGAGGGGGTATACCTCATCAACAAGGGTACCTGCATAATCAACGTATTAACATTTGTATACCTAACCCTGAATTGTACCCCACATCTTTATAATTAAAAAAAGGGGAAACAATTTTCTCTAGGAAAAAAAAATGACTGATCTAGCTTGCATAAAGCATGGTCCAGTTTGATCAGTTTTACAGACCCTCTAGGTAGTATTCCATTCTCTCGGCTAATGTGTCTAAGGTAGCTCAAGTTTATGGGAACCGGGGTTGTGGTGGGTGGCTTAAAAGTCCTTTTGAAGCCACAGGGGAGAGGGGCACCTAGCTTTGTGTTGGTTCCTTGGGTATCTAGAGATGGCATTTACTTGACTTTAGTTCCATGTGCACTTCCTGCCTGGTCACGGCAGCTCTGCTTGCCTAGGAGGCAGGGCCCTGTGGTTAATGAATGTGTGGGTTCTTTCTTTGACTCAAGTGATGTTCCTGGGAGCACCTGACATCTCTCCCTTGGCTCTTGTCGGCTGTGGCTCCTGGAGTCTCTTGTGTTTTCCGTTCTGTTCCATGGCCTGATGGGCTGCCCCTGACTCTACTGAAGGGTCCCTTACTCCTTTCCCCACCCACCATGGCGACTCTGAGGCAAGTGAACTACATCTCCAATTAGTGTCCACACCACGAAGACTCACCAGGCCAACCATACCCTCTCCCTCTCTGTTCTGTAATGCCCTCCTTTCAGTCACTCCCTTTCTCTGTGATGTTTTCTCCATATTGTTTTTTATCAACTGACATACTATTTAATTTACTTATCTATTCGTTTATTTTCTGTTTCTCAGCATTATGTGCACCAGAAGACAGGACTTCCATCTCTTGTGTTCATTGACCTTTCCTTAGCTCTTGGCTCAGCCCTTGGCATAAAGTGAGAATTTAATAAATATTTGCTCACTCAAGAATAAATAAGCTTCTGCAGAACCAGGTACCATTCTTTTCTTTGCAATTCTTAGCAGTTAAGAATAGTGCTCTGATTGTAGTGGGTGTTCAGTGAGCATTCAGTGATAACCTAGTTTAAGATAGAATACAGATATGGAGAGATGAATTCACAGCAGGCTCTTTTAACAGCATTGCCCCACGGAAGTTCAAGCACGACATAGCCCTTAGAGTATATCTGAGCCCTTATTGTAATGGGTTGGCATTCCATGTTTTAGGAGCGAGTGGGACCAGATATCTGGAGAATGGGACAAATCTGTTTTCTAACTTGTATTTCTATAGTCATTCACTACTTCCTGGCTTCATATTTCATCTGTGGAGAGGAAGAGAAGTTCTCAGTAGAACAGGAGCGTGGGTGTCTCTCTGTATCCTATGAGTATGTCTTCGCCTGGAACTTGTGTGGGGCAAGAGTGGGTCTAGGTCTGACCTGGCTATGGCCTTGCATCCCTGGAAGCAAGAGGTTGTTGCCATCAGCAGGCTCTTGGCCCCTGACTGGAGGTCTCACAGGTTGACCTTTGGCAGGCTGGAGTGGCCTGGATAAATACAAGGCTAATGCTTGCTGTGTTCAAGGAAGGCACTGTGCCAAGCACTTGCATATCTTCAATCCCCAACAGCATTATGAGGGAGGACTTTTCAAAGTTTCTTTGTCAAAGACAAGAAGACCTAAGCACAGAAGAGTTACCCTAGGTCACTGGGTAACTCCCCTGTGCTTAGGGTGGTGTGTCCACTTCCAGAGCCGTAGGCATGTCCACTATGCTGTGTGGCCACCTGCTGTATAGACCATAGCACCATTAGCAGTAGGGAATGCTAGGCATGATCCAGATTCTGCTAGGAATGTGTTCTCCAGTTTGTGTTCCAGAAACCAGATTTTGCAGGTAAATGGAAGGATCTGGAAAGTTTTAAGGAATATTAGGATATGTCCATAACTTGCAGTTTACCTGTTGAAATTTATAAAAACTCCACAGGTTTTGCATTCTTTTTTCCACAGAAGAGCATGGTATGAGGCTGAGGTTGAAAAGTGAGCACACACAGCAACTGACATGTATTTCACAATATTTTGAACCAACAATTTGCAACTGTAAAGTTCCACAGATTTTCAGCATTGTCTTGCAAAATGGGTATATGTGGCAGCTCTGGGCCCATGTTCCCCAAAGGCTGCCCCTTGTAGACCAGCACCCATGCTGTAGGGCACCCCACAGCTGTCACCACTCACACCCAGCCCCTTCTTAATTCCCACGATCCTCTGGCTCCTCCATACCTCAGGCACCAGGAAATGGTATTTTATTTAATAAAATGCAGAGATGAAAAGCTGGAAGGGGAACCCCCAGCAGAGAATACCAAGGGCCAACTTTTCCCCCAACTCACCCCCAGGGCCTGACCACCACGTTCGTGGAGGGCTCAGGTTTTTTCTTTGCACAGCAGGGATATGACAAGACAGACTCAGGTAGGACTTTGTGGACTGCAGATTCCTGTTACTCTGGCTATTGCTTTAGCAATTTTCTGTTGATCCTATTTCTCCTGAGAGAGACACAGACAGGCTCAGTGTGGCAACAATTATCAAGGGGACTGGTGAAGAGGGAGCAAGGTGAGGGTGTGTGGGAAGAGGGCACAGGTCTTAGATGACTATATATGAACATTCTTACTGCACAACAGCTGCCATCGACGAACTGCAAAACTGTAACGGGTAATTTCTTCCTCAAGACCTTTGGATCATTCTAGAAATATTAAGAGTGGGATAGAGCTGATAACTTGGACTGGGGCAGGGCAAACTAATAATGAAGACATCCACAAAATATTCAGCTGTAAACCAGGCACGTACCACAGACTGAAAGAAGTGAGGGTCAGGAGCGGTGGCTCAAGTCCGTAATCCCAGTACTTTGGGAGGCCTAGGTGACAGGATTGCCTGAGCCTGTGGGTTCAGTCTGGGCAACATGGTGAGACCTCCTCTATACAATAAACAAAAAAGTTAGCTGGGCATGGTAGTGCGCACCTGTAGTTCCAACTACTTGGGAGGCTGAGGTGGAAGGATTGCTGGGGCCCAGCATGTCAATGCTGGGATGGCTGTGAGCATGCCACCGCACTCCAGCCTGGGTGACTGAGTAAGATTCCAAACCCCCCCCCCAAAAAGAAGTGAGAATTCGATGCTGATGCCCAGGATTCTCTAGTCTTATGTTAATCTGTGTATCCATTTTTTGTTGTTATTGTTGTTTTGTTTTGAGTCGGAATCTCACTCTGTTGCGCAGGCTGGAGTGCAGTGACACACTCACAGCCACCACAGCCTCTATCTGCTGGGCTCAGGCCATCTTTCCGCCTCAGCCTTCCAAGTAGGTGGAACCACAGGCTTTCACCACGATGCCTGGCTGATTTATTTATTTATTTATTGTAGAGATGAGGTCTCGCCAAGTTACTCAGGCTGGTCTCAAAGTCCTGAACTCAGGTTCGCCTCTGCCTCCCAAAGTGCTGAGCCACCCTGCGTGGCCTATGTATCCGATTTTGTCTTATATTCTCTTTTTAAAAAATTAAAGTGAAGTTAACATAAAATTAACCACTCTAAAGTGAGTAATTCGGTGGCATTTAGTACACTCACAATGTTGTTTAATCATTACCCCAATTTAATTTTCTAAATATTCCCATCACTCCAATACACACTGAGCAGTTACTTCCCATTTCCTCCTCCCTCCTTCCTCTGGCAACTGCTAATTTCTCTGTCTCTGTGGATTTACCTATTCTGGATATTTCATATAAATGAAATCATACAATATGTGACCTTCCATGTCTGACTTCTTTCACTTAGCAAGTTTTCGAGGTTTATTGTATTGTAGCAGCATTCATCTTTTGAACATGTCAGCTTGTTTCATTTGTGGTGGGAGAGAAAGGCGAGGACAGTGGTCAAGTGTAGATCTACATGAATTTTGAAAGCAATGAATCTGCAAGGGGATGGAATTTTATTTTATTTTTTTGAGTTGGAGTCTCACTCTGTCACCCAGACTGGAGGGCAGTGGCCGCTCCCGGCCACCACAGCTTCGACCTGCTGGGCTCCGGCGATCCTTCCGCCTCAGCCTTCGGAACAGCCGGAATTACAGACATGCACTACCATGCCCAGCTGATTTTTTGATTTATTGTAGAGATGAGGTCTTGCCGCCCAGGCGGGTCTCGAACCCGCGGGCTCAGGCAATCCACTCACCTCAGCCTCCCAAAGGCGTGGGATTACAGGCTGAGCCACTGAGCCCGACTGGGGATGGAAATTTTAATGAGGAAAGAATGAGAGAATGTTAGACTTTCTGGTGGATGGCAGACCCAGCAGTGCCACTACCAGGAAGGTTCTGGGCCCCTTGAGATGGGAGAAAGAAAGTACTAGGAATAAGAGGAATGCAGGAAAGGGGAGGAGAGGTTAGGGATTTTCTTCTCCCTGGGATGTTTACCTTAAACTCATCTTATTCTTTATATATAGAAAGGAAGCAAGATATTTAATGAATGGCATGAAATCAAGTCACTAGGATAAAACCTCTAATTTTATTCTTTAGTCTACTGAACTTTATAATAATAAATATGCAACTTCTTATGTTGAGGATTTCAGTGCTGTTAAAAAAAATTGTTTTAAATCCATTGCAAGAAGGGAGACCATCACATTTCATTTTCTCAGGCAAGCAGTAAATAATAAATATATATGAATACAGTAACATATCTCAAAAAAGAATGATACAACTTTTATTTTCTATGGATTTTAAAGATGTTTTTGCTACATAGTGTCTGTATTTTTATGAGATTTTTTTTCATTTTCATGAAGTTCAACCTTATCCAACTTAAAGGTGATATGTTTGGTGGTGTATCTATAATCTTTAAAATGTTTAGAGTTTTTGGAATATACAGTATATGTGGTAAAATTAAGATTACATTAAAAATTGTTTGCTCCTCTGCACTAACTTTGCAGTGAGACTCAAATGGCAAATACACTATTAAATGGCATTTACTATGAAAAATAAGAGGTTCATTTGAATTACTATGAAAAATATAAGCCACTGTAACTTGACACAATGACACATTTCACCATTTTAGACATTCAACTATATAGAAATTTCTGGGCTATTACACTTAGACTCATTTGTACTGCCAAATGAGACACTTTAAAGAAGTTTCTAGAAAACACTTGCAATCACTGTTGGCTTGGGGGAAGATTATCACCCTATACATAAGATATTAAGTTTAAATAAAATATAAACATACAGTATATTATAGTGACAGGTCATTCCTACCACTCAGAAAGGCTAAATTTATCCATTTCTTTTTCAATTGAAGGTTAATGTTTTTCTCTACAGCATAGATTATTTGGCATAAAACAATTGCAATACATGCCCATTCTATTATAAGAGAAATTCTTCAGAGATCTTCAAAGCATAAAATGTACATTCTTTTTTTTAATAATCACTAAAATGTTAACCTCAGTAACTAAAAATTAGTGATTCATTATCCTAAAATTCAAATAATAAATTTTAAAAAAGTTAGTTACAGGTGTTTTTCAGATAACATTTAATAGAACAATAATTTTAGATAATTTTCAGTACAAACTGTGTTATTACTGGCAGTCATCGACATCCAGGCAAGATGTACAGTGTGATACATTCAATAACTCTCAAATGCAAGCTCACAAAACATTAGTGAATTATGCAATTGCAAAGTGCTCTCATGCAACATTAAACACATGCAATCAACAATTTGGAACAGTATTCAAACAGACATTATACATTAAACATTAGTTTTCAAGAAAGCAGCTTGAAGTTTACTGGTGCAAATTAATTTTGTCTTCAGATTTGGTGCCCCAAACAAAAAGGTTAGGTTTGAGTATGGATTCTGATGGTGGTGGGAGTAGTTATGAGAGAAGCAGCCAAAACCTACGGGAGTTCTTCAGAATTAGCCTATACCTGATAGGTAGTGTATATGTGTAATCTATATTTCTACACTTGGTATGTATAGCTTATGTACATATGCCTTATATGTACATGTATGACCTTATACACATGTTCAATGGTTCACAAAACAGGGGCCAAATAGGTTTGAAATTCAGTTGATTTTTATGATTGAAAAAGTAACTATCTAAAAGTCCTCTATTCTTTTCCACATCCTCAAGACCTGAAGAAGTACCTTTTGAGTAAATATTAAAATATTTTAGACCAAGTAAACTAACTGCCTGTGCTTTCTTTGAGTACTTATCCATGAACTCATGGATATATACTTGTAATGAAGAACTCCACATTTATAAACAAGAAGCCTTTTTCAAGCCTATTCTTTCATCCAGTTTTTGTTGCCAAGCCCCTCCAGTTATTCATAATTCCACTTAATAAACAATTAAGCCAAATGAGGAGGTAGAAATATAGCATTAGATTACTTTCAAAGCAATCAGACCATAACATTTTTATACAGCATGTTGGTGTAAATTCTATTCATTCTGAATTTTTCACTTGGTAATAATCTTTAAAACAAACAGATCAGGTTATTGCTGTTATATGCGTGCTGATTGGTCAAAATATCAATTATAAATTCTTGCCTCTTAGAAAGTTTTTTATTTTATTTTATTTCAAAGATGTGGGGTACAATTCAGGATTAGGGACACAAGTGGTCATCGTACAGGTAAAGTTTGGGCCTCCCTTTGGTCCCCTCTTCGCCTGGTTTGAGATCAGGTACCCTTACTGATGTTGTGTCCTTACTGATGTTGTGTCCTCCTACTCCCAGAGTTTTTTCTACAAAACATGTCTAAAAAGGCGGGGGGGGGGGGAGGTGAGAGAGAGAAAGAAAAAGGAAAAAAAGTCCCAAACAAAAACCCAAAATTGATATTTCTGTGGCTTGCATTCTAATAAAGTGTCAGCCTCTACCTAATAATATAAGCACGGAAATGGCAAAAATGATGTGGTGTCATCTCAATGCCAGTGCTAAATGTCACTGTTTTTGTAAGAGCAATACAGAAATAATTTTAGCACATGACAAAATAAAATGTAATACATTGTTAAAAAATAAAGTCATATTTTCACTTGATTACAAAGTACTTAAGGCAATCAAAATGGAAAAGAAAGCAAACAGCACAAGGATGACGGAGGCACACTGCTCGTGACTAAGAGCCCGCCAGGTCCTTGTACTTTCCACAGTGTCTCTGTTGGTTCCGGCTGGTGATTCAGTCCCCTGAGAGATGAAGAACACTGTGGTGTTGTAGGAACCTACTCGGTCCTGTTGTAGGAACCCACAAGGTCAGGACACTGATGAATGGCACACACGTGAAAGCGATAATCACAGTTTGGCTGAAGGCTGGAATACTGGAATGAAGAGTTAGGGACCTTTGTAAATTTGTTAATAAAATATTTGAAGAAAGAATTATGTGTGAAACTTGGACAGGAAATGTATTAAAACTGGCTAGTGTCAGAATTATTTTTGATATGAAAGCTAATGAATGTCCCTGGTTTTTATCTTTTAAGTGATATTTAAAAAATACCTATCGGTTAAAGTACTTATCTGTCTGTTGTATAAGGACAAGGGAAACATGAGAATCGAGGATGTGAGATAAACCCTCACAGAGATTACAGATGAGTTAAGGAATGTACATATACCAAAGCAGTTAGAGAACAGGTAAAAATCAGTCCTTTAGTATGTCTCTGCTTTCCTCAAATGAAAGAAGTCAATCTTTTGTGAAATCATCCCATGAAAGCAGAGACATTGTTTTTCTTTCCCTTATTATGTCTTGCTTTCCCTTGTTATACCTTTATATAATGGATATATTTCCATACAATTTTAAACTTATCTGTTGAATTTAACAACTAATTAAGGGGAGCTTCCTACAAGGTATCTATGGTAAATCACTTTATAAACTTCAGCAAAGGACAATCACTTAGAATTACAGAAAAGGATCTTAAAACCTAATACCTCTGCTATACCTTATAAGGGAAATAAAAGCAATGAAATTCCATGGATTTTCAAGGAAGCGTGTCAGTATTTAAAATTGATATATATTGGAACTGGGGGGCAAGTTCTCCACCACTTCTATTCCACGTAATTTCAGACCAATTATCTTATTAAGATGGGCATACTAGTAGTCGATTTGTATGACAACTATGAAGATGAAATACACTAATACTTATTAGAGCACGCGCTTGGCATAGTATCCAGCCTGCAGTGAGTGCTCCATATATGGAAACTATCATTTCCATTAATGAGTCTTTCTCCCCTCATTCTATAAATGAGAAAACCAAGGCTCATAGGGTTGAGTGACTTCCTGATTGAGTACTTCCAGCTAGTTGGTGGCCTACAAGTTAGATCAACAAATATCTGGGGACTAGCATTCTTTC
>NW_007250883.1:103044-104179 GCF_000164805.1 Carlito syrichta | reverse complement strand
TGTATAAGGACAAGGGAAACATGAGAATCGAGGATGTGAGATAAACCCTCACAGAGATTACAGATGAGTTAAGGAATGTACATATACCAAAGCAGCTAGAGAACAGGTAAAAATCAGTCCTTTAGTATGTCTCTGCTTTTCTCAAATGAAAGAAGTCAATCTTTTGTGAAATCATCCCATGAAAGCAGAGACATTGTTTTGCTTTCCCTTATTATGTCTTGCTTTCCCTTATTATACCTTTCTCCCCTCATTCTATAAATGAGAAAACCAAGGCTCATAGGGTTGAGTGACTTCCTGATTGAGTACCTCCAGCTAGTTGGTGGCCTACAAGTTAGATCAACAAATATCTGGGGACTAGCATTCTTTCACGCACTTTCAGCTGTTGCAATTGTACATTGTAAATTTAAATTTTTACATATTGGCCTGCTCCCAAGGAACCAAAGTAAGATCTCTGTCTCATTTTTGTGTTTGCAGCATACAACATATAGTAGATAGTAAAAAATGTAGATGCTGAGAAAATATATATATAAAGGAATTTTATTGAAGGAAGTCTTAAGTAAATCTTTTTTTAATTAAATCAATATTTTTTATTGTGGTTTTGTGGGGTACAGTTAAGGGTTAGGTGTACAATTACGTTTCATTCAGGCACCCTGTTGATAAGAGGTGTTTCCCCTTCCCCAGACAGATATTTGCTACTGTTAATCCCATCCCCCTCCCCCGCCCATAGTTTCCCAGTACTGTCAGTCATTTTCTTATAGTATTACATTGGATGTTCAAGGTCCATTATATGAGTGAGAACATGTGATACTCCGATCTTTGTTTCTGTGAGAGGTCACTCAGTATTATAGACTCTAGTTCCATCCAGGTTGCTGCGAAATTCATGATTTTGTTCTTTTTTATGGCTGCATAGTATTCCATCGTGTATATGTACCACATTTTTTAATCCAGTCCTCTTTTGATGGGCAGCATGGTTGTTTCCAGGTTCTTGCTATTGTGAACAACACTGCAATAAACATACGTGTGCAGGTATCTTTTTTATAGAGTGATTTGAGTTCTTCAGGATATATTCCCAGTAGGGGGATTGCGGGGTCATATGGGAGGTTGATATTTAGAGCTTTTAGGAATCGCCACACTG
>NW_007250883.1:67815-103024 GCF_000164805.1 Carlito syrichta | reverse complement strand
TTTGAGTTGTTGATAATTGCCATTCTGACTGGAGTTAGGTGGTATCTCAGTGTGGTTTTGATTTGCATCTCTCTGATGATTAGTGAGGTTCTTAAGTAAATCTTGAAGAAAATGGTAAATATGCATTAGTTCCAATGATGCAGATCCATGTTTCAGAGAGTAGAAATGTAGTCATGATTCACATCTGGGAGACTGTACAGGTTGAGTATCTCTTATGTGAAATGCTTGGTAGATAAGTATTTCAATTTTGTTGGATTTTGGAACATTTGCATTATTTTTACTGGATGAGTATTTCAAATCTGAAAATCTGAAATCTGAAATACACCAATGAGCATTTCCTTTAAATATGATGTTGATGCTGAAAAAAATTTAGATTTTGGAGTGCTTTGCATTTTGAATTTTTGAATTTGGGATGCTCAGTCTGTAAAAGGACTCACTTAAAACAGAATGTTGTATGAGAAAGCAGTGTAAAACTGTACACATAAAATGCAATCAATTTAGTAATGATACAAAAATATGTATTTGTCTTATGGATATAATGGATGATTTTGATATTCATTTTAAGTTTATTCTCCATATGTCTCTACATGAAAATGGTAATATTTCATTTTAAAGAAAAAAACCTCAACAAGTGACATGAGGGTGACAAATGAAGATAACTGGCAGAGAGAGGAGGAATACATTAATTACACTAGTTGGAAATTTAGGTTTAATTCAAAACGGGCCACTAAAGGTGTGTGACATTAAAACAGTGTTTAAGGAATCATAACCACAAGACTCTGAGGGACTCTGGGCAGGAGTAGGGATCTTGCTGTATGTAAGCAAAAGGTGATAAGGCCCTGATGTGGTTTTTATGAATTTAGAAATGACTTTTGAATAAGAATTGGTAGGAAAAAACAAAAAAAAACTCTTCCAAGAATCTAAAGGTTGGAGTTAGGAATATTGATGTTCATGACCAGAAACTGTTCAAATAAACCTCAAGCTTACTCATATACTACTCAAATGTGGAGTCCCTATTTCCTTTAGAGATGTAATACAATTACATTTTCTTTAATATCAATTTTGCTTCCTCCTTATAAGGAAAGCTTCTTATCTGCAAATTACATTTTAAATCTAATTATCATGCTAATTTGCAGATGGCTTAATAAAGAAAAACAATCACCCAAATTTCATCTGACTCTTTGACCCTTTTGTAATTTCAGTTAAGATATTACATGGACTAGTTACAACAGTACAATACTGGAATACAAAAGATGAATTATTAATTTTCTAGTGGAAAAGAAAATATAAGATAAAATCAAAATAACCCAGTTTAAAAGTCCTCAAAATCAAGAATGGACTGGGCCGGTGGCCCAACCTGTATTCCCAGCACTTCGGAAGGATGAGCTGAGAGGATTGCCTGAGTCCCAGGGGTTCGAGACCAGCTTGGGCAACTTGGTGAGAACTCACCTCTACAATAAATCACAAAAACTAGCCAGGTGTGGTGGTGTGAGTCTGTAGTTCCAGCTACTTGGAAGGCTGAGGTGGAAGGATCTCCTGCAACCAGCAGGTCAAGGCTGCGGTGGCCATGAGCGTGCCGTTGCACTCCAGCCTGGGAGACAAGAGATTCCAACTCAAAAAAAGAAAAGAAAAAGAAAAGGAAAAATTCAAGAAGGATAGCAAAAAGGGAAAATTAGATGAATTGAAATGTACTTTGGCCTGGTATAAAAACTTATTCTTTGTATAAATTATAACAAACATTGACAATGCTCCACTCCACCTGACTGCTATTCATCCTCCACCAGGAAGGTCTCTTTAAAACTCTCAGCCAGGCAGATAATACTTCTAGGTGTCCCTGAGAACTCTGCCTATTGTCATATTCACAGCACTGTTATGACTATTACTATGTATTTGTGTGTGTGTGTGTGTGTGTGTGTGTGTGTGTGTGTGTGTGTTGGAGTCTTACTCCATCGTCCAGGCTGGAGTGCAGTGGCACGCTCACGGCCATCCCCAGCGTCGACTTGCTGCGCTCCGACGATCCTTTCGCATCAGCCTTCCAAGTAGCTGGAACTACAGGTGTGCGCTACCATGCCTGGCTAATTTTTTATTTATTGTAGAGCTGAGGTCTTGCCAAGTTGCCCAGGCTGGTCTTGAACCCGCGGGCTCAGGCAATGCTCTCAACTCGGCCTCCCAAATTGCTGGGATTACAGGCTGAGCCACCGAGCCCTGCCCACTATTGCTATTATTGTGAAAGCCTCCTTATTGATCTTTCTGGTGCTGCCCTTGTCCCAATCTAGTTTCAGCACTGTAGCCAAAATGACCCTGCATCTGATCATGTGACTATTCTGATTAAAATCCTCCCAGCTTCTCATTTCACATGGATTAAAATGCCCCGTGTAATTGCAGTACTACCTACAGACCTCTGACCATTAACTGCCTGCTTTCATGAACTATTCCCCTTGCGACCTCCAACCCCGGTCATGTTGACTCCTTAATGCTCAGAAAATTTAACAAGCACGCTCCTGCTTGAGGGCCCCCTCCTGGAACATTCTTCTTCCCAAAGTTACTTCCTTTGGGTCTCTGTTCAAATGTCACTTGATTGCCCCAAATGAAATAAGTCTGTGACCTCCTCCCTGTTCCTTTCACCCAGTTTTATTTTATTCTGCATTATACTTATAACGACCTGACCATATATTGATGAGTTTATTTTCTTATAGTGTCTATTTTCCACTAGAATGTAAGCTCCACGGAGGCAAGGGATTTTTGTTCAGTGCTGTATCTTGAGTTCCTGGCACAGAGTTCAATGAATACTTGTCAAATAAATGAATAATCTGTTCAGTGTAGTTCACACCCAAAAGATTTGTATCCTGAGATCTCTGGCGCATGGTATGTATTGAACATTGAACGAATGTTTTAGAATTAGAAAGGTAAAGATACTTATATCTTTCATTGAAAATACATAAGAAAGTTTACAAATATGCATTCTCAGATTTTTATCTTGATACATACCTATTTGAATTTTGAATCTTTTTCCACCATAGCTTGAAGACTAAATAACTGGATCACTTTTCATTGGCTGTAAACATTCCTGTACATGAGTAATTTCACAAATGTGATCATTTACTTTCTCTATTTTGGGGCTGTAGGGAACAAATATAAATAAAATCTGTTCTTGATTTTTAACTTGGCACATCATGCAGACACTTGTTTCAATCAAAATCAACAAATCCTTAAAATCCAGCTATAACATGAAATGAGTACCAGTTAATGTTTGAAATTTGCATACAAAAAATTTAAACTCCTCTTCCTCCTCCTCCTCCTCCTCCTCCTCCTCCTCCTCATCCTCCTCCTTCTTCTTCTTCTGAGATAGTCTCACTCTGTTACCCAGGCTGGAATGTGGAGATATAATCACAGCTCACTGTAACTTTAAACTTCTGAGCTCAGGTAATCCTCTAGCTTCAACTTCCTGAGTAGTTAGGACTACAGATGCATGCTGTCACACTGGCTAATTTTAAAAGCTTTTTATAGAGGAGGGTCTCCTCTTAAAAAAAAAAAAAACTTTTGTAGGGGCTGGTCTTGAACTCCTGGGTTCAAGCAATCCTCCCACAGCCCTGTGATTACAGGCATCAACCACTGTTCCTGGCCTAAAATCAACATCCTTCTTAAAGTCAAGAGACACTAAACTGAATAATGAAACAGAAAAATGACTTGGTGAAACTCACCAATACTACTAGAAAGACTATTCAAGAAAAGTCCTGCTAACCATGTATCGCTTAACACCATATATTCAAGTATGTGATCCAGGATATAGCTCTAGAAGTCTTTGTGATTATTCCTTAGAAGGCAATGAACTTTAGTCTTTTTGGCTAAATATACAGAGTGTAATCCTTGTTAGGGTCACTTTAAAATAAGAATCCCTCTAAAATTATTATTATTATTATTATTTTGAATCGGAGGTCGGAGTTTCACTCTGTCCCCCAGGCTACAGTGCAATGGCACACTTACGGCCACCACAGCCTCGACCTACTGTGCACAGGTGATCCTTCAGCCTTCTGGCGGAGGCCATGACAATCCAGGGCTCAGCATGGGAACCAAATGAAGACACCCCCCTGGAAGGCAAAACCCCAGAGGGGATCCATGTGTGTGGCAAAGCCCCTCAGAAAGTATTGAGGAAAGTTCTGCATAGCTGCCTTGTGACTCATGGTCGCCTGGTTATTCCCATTATATTTTTATGCTCCTGCCTTACAGGAATAATATTTTTCAATCTCCCTCGGGAAAAGAATAATGTGACCAGAACGGAAGGGTACAGCGTCTACAATACCAGTAATAAAGCAGTCAATGTTTCAACATCGGCTACACCTCGGGAAATGTAAATAAGAATAGGAGAGGTCATGACGACCCAACCATCAATAGACCAATTACTGTAACATCCACTGCAACAAAATGTACCTTTAAATGTATGGCAAATGAAACACTTACAGATTTTCTATTAAAGTTGTGGCATAAGGAATTAACAGAAACTGAGGTAAAAACTGTTACAGATAACATAGGTATAGTTAAACATCAGATTAATCATAAGACCGGAACTCCAAAAAATAAAGCCCCTAAGCCCTTACCTACTATTAGAGCAGGACATCATGTGGGATATAATATTAATGGTAGAGTTTGGTGGGCCCCTAGGGGTAGAAGCAGCATGCAAGATTTATCGTGGCTTGGTCCTCCTTTACCTTATACTGGAGTTTATGATGAAGACATGGTTAGGTGGGCTTGGGTAGATGGCAGATGTGTTAAATGGAACTCTCTGTCTCTCTGGGAAAGAATTAAATGTAGTAGCCCAGCCGGGCTCGGTGGTTCAGTCTGTAATCCCGCTACTTTGGGAGGCTGAGGTGAGTGGATTGCCTGAGCCTGCGGGTTCGAGACCCGCCTGGGCAGCAAGACCTCATCTCTACAATAAATCAAAAAATCAGCCGGGCGTGGTAACGCGCGTCTGTAATTCCGGCTACTTGGAAGGCTGAGGTGGAAGGATTGCTGGAGCCCAGCGGGTTGGGCTGCAGTGGCCGGGAGCGGCCACTGCACTCCAGTCTGGGCGACAGAGTGAGACTCCAACTCAAAAAAACCCAAAAAACAAACAAACAAACAAAAAATGTAGTAGCCCATCATGGTGTTTAATGCTAAAAGCATAGAAAATAAAAATGTGCTACAAAGTAAACCAATGGTATAGGAAAATTAAATGTAGCTATTATATATTAGAAGATTGTGAGAATAGATATAACTAGCTAAGCTTGATATATTTAGTATGATGGTTTTTTGCTTTTTGTTTAGTTATAAGAATAAGTTAGGAATACCTAGAATAGACTAAATGAACTTTGTGTGAATTTGCATATTATTGCTTTAATAGCTGATTGTCCTTTTTTACCTTTTATTTTCTTTATAGAAGATTATGTATTTTCATGAAATAGGATGTTAAGTTTATAAGGTTAATAGTCCAGCAGGTGGTGGTAGTGATAACCACAAAAACTGTTTTGGGTCTATGGGCAAGTTGTATTAATTATTAATTTTATAATAAATCTTGTATTCATGAGAACATGCAGTGTCTGTGACAAAATAATGAAATCATCTTGTGATTGTATAATCATAAAAAATGATTAATTTATAATTGTAAAATTTACTATAAATAAACGCACCCTGGTATGCTTGATTGCCAGAGTGCCTGAAGAAACTCTGGTCATGACTCCTCATTCCTTCGCCTCATCACACCTCCTTCTCAGGTCCCCGTGAACCCCCTAGAGCTGGCCTCCGGCAGCCTTCCAAGTCGCTGGAACCACAGGTGTGTGCCACCATGCCCGGCTAATTTTTTTGACTTATTGTAAAGACAAGGTCTCATCAAGTTGCCCAGGCTGAACTTGAGCCCCTAGGCTCAGGCAATCCTTTCACCTCTACCTCCCAAAGTGCTGGGATTGCAAACGTGAGCCACCGCATCTGACCCTAAAATTAAAATAGATATGTATGTACAAATATGTGTATGTGTCTGTGTAAATTGATTGCAAATCCAAGTTAATAGATGACTAGGCTTTCCCCCTGAAGTTCAAATGAATGAAATAGCAAAGACTCAAACCACTCAAACAATCAGAGTCTGTGGTTGTCTTCTTTAAGCAAATGACCCTATCGGAAAGCCAGCCTACCTATTCAATTTAGTTTTTTTATGTTAGATTATTAAAAAGATTAGTGACAAAAACCAGTATCTGAGTATCAGTGTATTAGATAAAACAATTTTTTTTTTTTTTTTTCTTTTGGTGTCAGACTCTCACTCTGTCACCTAGATTGGAGTACAGTGGCACAATCATGGCTCACTGCAGCCTGGCTGAGGTCATCTTCCCACCTCAGCCTCCTGAATAACTGGAATGGCAGGCACCTGCCATCATGCCTGGATGATTTTTTGTTTTGATTTTTTTTGTAGAGATGAGGTCTCACCATGTTGCCCAGGCTTGTCTTGAATTCCTGGGCTCAAATGATGCTCCTGTCTCAGCCTCCCCAAATGCTGGGATTATAGGTATGAGCTACTGCACCTGACCAAAATAGCTTTTATTATTGAGTGAAACTCTCAGTAGGTTGGTTTGCCTATATGATTTTTAAAATAATGTATTGTTGGGCAGTTGCTAAATTTTAATAATAAACAAGATGTGTGAAAATACACTTAAAATTAATTTGTAATAAAATAAAATAACTTCAGGATGTAATTTGCCTTTTAAGGTAGCTGGGACAGATTTTGGAGTAGTGAAAATATATTCTTGGGACAGGGGACCTTCCCTAGCTTCATTACAAGCCTGGATACAGAATTTATAGGCTGTTGACTCATTAAGTCTTTGTACTTTGTTTGTATGACATGGTCCCCTGTATAGAGATTCAGACCTAAAATGGAAGTAACTCTTTGTTAAGTAAACCTTAGACTAGTTTATGAAAAATGTTTTGAAAATGACTGTAAAAAATATAGTTGGAGACATTAATTAGGAGAAATAAGTAACTCCCAAAATTTAATGCCAACAATTGTTACTTAAAATAAATTTCAGCCGGGCTCGGTGGCTCAGACTATAATCTCGTGCCTTTGGGAAGCTGAGGTGAGTGGATTGCCTGAGCCCGCGGGTTCGAGACCCGCCTGGGCAGGCGAGACCTCATCTCTACAATAAATCAAAAAATTAGACGGGCGTGGTAGCGCGCGCCTGTAATTCCGGCGACTCGGAAGGCTGAGGCGGAAGGATCGCCAGAGCCCAGCAGGTCGAGGCTGCGGTGGCCGGGAGCAGCCACTGCACTCCAGTCTTGGCGACAGAGTGAGACTCAAACGCAAAAAAAAAAAAAAAAAATTTCTATGTTTTTCATCAAAAATAAAAACAGAATTGGTAAATTTTCCAATTTTTCATGATTTTCTGAAAGTCTGTCACTAAGTTTTGTGTTCTATCATCGTAACTATTTCTTCTCAGGTTTCTGGTACAGCCTCATTTTTGAATCTGCCTTTTAATGTACATTTTTAAAGATACTGAGAACATCATAGTTGTCATTATGAATTGCTTCTAACTAAAGTCATATTCATACAATTTGTTAACTGTGGTATGCACCTGAGCTATGAGATTGAGTTTCTACTTTAATCTTCATTTTTGTCTGGAAAATAGAGAATTCTCAATTCCCAGACATAATTTTAGCTGACTTGGTGATGTTTTCTAGAAATTTACAGTTTCCAATAAATTAGCCCCTTGGACTGTTCAATGAAGTTTAACAGCATATACATTTATCCTAATATGTCACCATAAATTGAATACTTCTCAATATTTTGGATTGGCTGTTTTAATACTTTTTGGAAACTGGAGACTATACAATGAATGCTGATATAGTGCTAAGTCTTAAAACAGTAGTCAAGTAAAAATGAAAAAATACTTAATGACCTGAAGTAACAGTATTTCCAAGAAGCAGTAATTGGATAAGACTTACCTTTTCAATCTCTTAAATATTTTCAGAATATCAAATAGTTCTTTTAAGGCTTTAGTACAATGTCTGTGCTGCATTATACAGAGCTTCATCTTGACATTTTAGCTTCTACTCTATCTGTCCTGGGTCCTTCAACTTTTGTAGGATTAATTATTAGTTAAAATTTTGTTCTACAGTGAATGTTTTTTGGGTTTTAGTAGAAGATTCAGTAAATTATTTCTACATATACTGGTATGCATTCTGCCCAAGGCTAGTACGTAGGTGTCCTAAACAAATCCCATTTTTTCTTCTGCTTTGTGTTTCCATTAGGTTTCAGAAAAGGGATCTCTAATGTCAGAAGAGTTTTCTAAGCTTGTAGAAATGTCTGTCCTCCTGGCCAAAGAAAAGTAAGTAAAATCCCGGCCTTTCATTGTAACATGTCTGTTTGTGTTTCTGCATAGAAAAAAACTATGTTTTTTTCCCTGAGATTACTGCTTGCAGAGAAGATGGGCCATCTTTGCTGAGATTACTTAGTGGAAGGCTTGCATTTTTACCCAAAGTTATTTGACACAGAGCTAAGGGTTTTGTATTTGAAATCCTTTTTATTCATATGCTTGTGTCATGTAGAGCTTGTATGACATTGACCTAAGAGATAAGCCCTGATCAAGTGAGAATTTATTAGTATAGTATTGTATACAACTCTTTTAAGTTCTCCCTAAGTATTATGGTCCAGGAAGCTTATTTAGGATACACACAGGAAAATGGTCCAGGAAGCTTATTTAGGATACACACAGGAAAATGAAAGCCAATGTGAACTTAATATCATGGTACGATCGTATAGAATCCTCAGAGTTTAGCTTGAAATATGGTGGATTTTAACTTGATCCTGGAATATAACCTTTTTGCAGGAAAGAAAAAGAGAAGCTGCATGTTTAGACAGGTTGGGTTATTATTTTGGTATGACTAACATTCACAGGATTATAAATGAAGTTTTTCTCTGTATCTGCCCATTTTGGGAAGTTTTCATGAAGGAAGTCATAACCCTACTGGTCAGTTTAAGAACCTGATAACATTGGAATAAAATACCAAGCTGTAGCCTGCCATGCGAGACTCCTCCTAGGAGCTTTTAAAAACGATCATATGCTTTTCTTCAACAGACCAAATAAAACACCTTTAAAAAAGGAGACACTTTGATCTGACTTGGAGTATATATGTGTACTCCAACTAGTTACTTTTCATTTTCTTAAGTGATAATTTCATGGCTGGCATTTAAAGAATGCAAGCATATCATTTTGTTTAAAAAATGCTGTGGATTTTGAAACTGAATTAGAGCACTGTATAGACATGCCCAGAGTCATGATTACACATTTGGGGAGTAAATGGCTCAGGAATTCCCTAGGTTTGTTGTGTTGGTGGAATGGCAGAGGGAA
This sequence comes from Carlito syrichta, assembly GCF_000164805.1. NCBI lineage: Eukaryota > Metazoa > Chordata > Mammalia > Primates > Tarsiidae > Carlito > Carlito syrichta. The sequence goes on along the minus strand of NW_007250883.1, from coordinate 93,659 downwards.
CCTTTAAATAGCTTCACAGGAACTTTAGTGCCCTTTTACCTGAAAGCTACAAACAGAAAATAGAAAGTGAGAATGTAATATATTTCCTTTTCTTTTTTTTAAGGAGTTTCAATACTGAACTTAAAAAAAAAATCTTTCTATCATATTCCAAAAACTTTTTCTTTGCCATATATATTGTAAGTTGTGTGGAGAAACTATTTCAGTAGGAAATGTTTCTGGATAACAAAAAGGCCAATATTGTAGGTAGATTGCTTGAGTTTTAAAGTGGACTGCTGAAGGGCTGCAGCTCCCATCTTCTGCAGCCTGCTCTTCACAGGGAGCTCAGCTGCCACCATCACCTGCCATCACTACTCAGATATCACGGTGGTCCAGGCTGCTCCTGCAGTCATGGATGCCGCTGTGGTCATTCCCAGATCATACCTGAAGTGACCCACAACTTCAGACCGTGAACCCCTGCAAGCAGGATCTTCTGAGATCGCTGCTGCCCAGCTAGTGCTGCCACTGCCACACCATACCCCTAGCCCAGAGAAAGGCCTATGGAACTCCACCTGTGAAGTTGCCGTGGCAGGTCACGGATCCATAACCAGCTCACTCCCCTCTGGACTGTAGCTGTGAGATAGCATCACCTCCTGGGAAACCAAGGTAATGACATCAAAATGGGAATGGCAGAGGCTAATCCCTCTTGATAAATAGAAAAAGCCAGATCTCAGCAATAGACTGGGCAGGGGGCCCATATCTGAACTGTTCTTCACAGCAGGCCAGGGGCAACTGACCCTAACTGTGAACAATTCTACCAGCCTACAAAGACAGCTAGAAATCAGAGCTGAAAGGACATTGGACATAAAGGAAAAGTCTCAGAGTGTGCTTGGCTGGTTCTGTTAGTCTACTGACTTTAATCTATCCCTTCCCCTCCTTTTTTTTCCTTTTTCCTTATTTCTCTGTAAACCCCATCTTTGTATAAAGAAATAGCAAACCAATAAGGAGGTTGGTCAGTGTGTATGTTAGATTATTGTATGTTTTAGCTTTTTATATGGTTGTTGGTTAGTTTTCAGTCATGGTTATTGTTTTTATTTATATTTGTTTCAGTCTTTGTGTCTCTTTTCATTTACCAGTCAGTACACTCAACTGTTTTCCCTCTCACTCCTCTATCTCTCCACCCCCCCAGTCCCCCCATACCTGCCCCATTCTCTTCCCTCTGTTGACCTCATTTTTCTTTCAGGGAGTAAATCTACAACCCCACTGCATGGACAGACTCCAAGGGAGTGGGAAGCGGGTTTCAGACTATCCATACAGCTGTTGGCAAATACTGGAATTTGCAGAGAGATTTTTAATAACAGCTCCCCCTTTAATTAAATCCCAAAACTACAAAAAGTACTGCCCTCAACCCACAGTCCAACTCCAGAACTGAACAAAGCAAGAGGAAATACATTAGGAAGAATAGGAGATTGAACAAACAGAAGTAAAAGAAACCCCTCCACCCCTGAATAACAGAATTAAAGAAGATGGGGAAGTGGAGGGAAGGGAAAAGTAGGGAGGAAAAACCTGCACAAATGAAGAACAACCAAAAGAATACAGGACTCAGACCCCTGGGAGGTCGGACACTGAGAAAAAATACTTTGGAGCACAAACAATGAAGAGCCCCCAGAATGACTGGTCACAAGCAACAAACCTAGACCTCAAGACATTAATAGAGAGAATTAAAAAAATTGAGGAGAGCCAGGCTCGGTGGCTCAGTGTGTAATCCTGCACCTTTGGGAGGCTGAGGTGAGTGGATTGCCTGAGCCCGTGGGTTCGAGACCCACCTGGGCAGCGAAATTTCATCTCTACAATAAATCAAAATGAGCCAGGTGTGGTAGCACATGCCTGTAATTCCGGCTACTAGGAAGGCTGAGGCAGAAGGATCGCCGGAGCCCAGCAGGTGAGGCTGCGGTGGCCGAGAGTGGCTACTGCACTCTAGTCTGGGCAACGGAGTGAGATCCAACTCAAAAACAAACAAACAAACAAAAAAAACACATTAAAAAAATTGAGGAAAGACAAGAGGAAAATAGGAAGGAGCTGATGATAGAAATAACAGCAGTAAAGAATACTGTGATGGAAATAAATAACAAAGTAATTAGCATGGAAAGCAGAATTAGCCAAGCAGAAGAAAGAATCTCAGAACTTGAAGACCAAAATACAGAACTAACCCAAACTGTCAAAAACATAGAAAAGAAGCATTAAAAAGTCAGAGCAAAACCTTCAGGAGATGCATGTTTACTTCAAGAGACCCAATCTTAGAGTAATTGGCCTTCCCGAGGCAGAGAGAAAGTCAGAGGTCACATTGGAGCAAACATTTCATGAAATCATTCAAGAAAACTTCCCTCATCTCATCAGTGATGCAAAAATCCAAGCACAAGAGATTCAGAGAACCCCTGCAAGACAACAAATGAGAAGACCAACTCCCAGACACATAATAATTTGCCTAAACAAAGTAGGTATAAAAGAAAAAATCCTAAAGGCAACAAGAGAAAAAGGCCAGACTACCTACCAGGGAAGACCAATTAGAATAGCAACAGATTTATCTACAGAAACCCTCTAGGTTAGGAGAGCTGGGAGCCCTATCTTCAAAGTTCTAAAAGATAAACAATTTCAACCAAGAATAACTTACCCAGCCAAGCTAAGCTTCACTAGTGAGAGAGATTGAAATCTTTTGCAGATATCCAATCCCTAAGAACCTATGCTGCCACCAGACCACCTCTACAAGAAACACTTAAGAAAGTACTGAACACAGAAGAAAAGGGGAAAAAGAACAACAACATTCTGCACAAGAGTACAGGCAAAATATTAAAAACACACATGAACCAACTCAAAAACCAAAAGAAAGACAACAAACAAACAAGAACAACAACTTTGTAAGAACCTTATGACAGGGATCAACTCTTGCATTTCAATTATTAGCTTAAATTTGAATGGACTAAATGCACCACTGAAAAGACATAGAATGGCAAAATGGATAAAATATCACCAGGCAACAATTTATTACCCTCAAGAGACTCACCTCACTAGAAGAGACACTCACAGACTCAAAGTAAGAGGATGGGAAACAAACTTTCAGGTGAACAGAATACAAAAGAAAGGAGGAGTAGTGATCTTAATTTCAGACAAAATACCCTTCAAGGTATTAAAAATTAAAAAAGATACAGAAGGCCACTACATAATGATAAAAGGGTCAATCCATCAACAAGAAATATCCATCTTAAACATATATGCACCCAACATAGGAGTGCCAACTTTCCTAAAGCAGCTTCTAGGTAAACTAAAAAAAGATAACGACTCCAACACCATCATAGATGGGGACTTCAACACCCCACTCACAACACTAGACAGGTCATCAAGACAAAAATCAGCAACAAGATATGAAACCTCAATGCGACTCTTGACCAAATGGACTTAATTGATACCTACAGAACACTCCATCCAAAGACCACAGAATATACATTCTACTCATCACCACATGGGACGTACTCTGAGATTGACCACATACTTGGCCATAAATTAAGTAGAAGGAAATTTAAAAGAACTGAAATTTTACCATGTACCTTCTCAGACCACAGTGGAATAAAAATAAGCATCAACACCAAAAAGGTCCCCCTAAAACCCACAAAGATATGGACACTAAACAGTATGATGCTAAACAACTCCTGGGTCAATGATGAAATCAAAACAGCAATTAAAAGGTGCCTGGAAACAAAAGAAAATGAAGAAACATCTTACCAAAATCTCTGGGATGCCATGAAAGCTGTAGTAAGAGGGGAATTTATATCCCTACAAACGCACATGAAGAAAATGGAAGGATCACAAATTAATAGCCTAACAAGCCACCTAAGGAAACTGGAAAAGCAAGACCACCAAAACCCTAATTTCAGCAGAAGAATCCAGATCACCAAAATAAAAGCCCAAATTCAGGACATAGAAGACAAAAAGATAATACAAAAAAATCAATGAAACAAAAAGCTGGTTCTTCAAAAGGATAAACAAGATAGATGATCCCCTAGCTAGACTGACCAAGAAAAAGAGAGAAAAAGTCCAAATAAACACAATCAGAAACACAAAAGATGAAGTCACATCTGACCCTGAAGAAATACAAAAGATTATTAGATACTGTTACGTACACTTGTGTGGAAACAAACTTGAAAACCTTAAGGAAATGGAGGACTTTCTGACATCATACAACCTGCCTTCTTGTTTGAAACAAGAAGAAAATGTGACCCTACATAGACCAATAACAATCAAGGAAATTGACTATGTAATAAGAAAACTACCTACATAAAAAAGCCCTGGTCCAGATGGCTTTCCAGCAGAATTCTACAAGACATTTACAGAGGAGCTGATACCAATCCTACTGAAGGTATTCCAGGCAATTGAAAAAGATGGAACACTCCCCAAATCATTTTATGAAGCTAACATCACATTGATACCCAGGTCAGGTAAAGACCCAACAGAGAAACAGAATTACAGGCCAATGTCTTTGATGAACATAGATGCTAAAATTCTCAACAAGATCCTAGCAAACCAGATTCAACAACACATCTCAAAAATCATCCATCATGACCAAGTAGGTTTCATACCTGGGATGCAAGGCTGGTTCAACATTTTTAAAACCATAAATGTAAATAAATACATTAACAGATGTCAAAACAAAAACCACATGATTATATCATTAGATGCAGAAAAAGCTTTTGATAAAATTCAGCACCGCTTCTTGATAAAAACCCTCAGACATCTAGGCATATGGGGAACATACCTTAAAATAGTAAAAGCCATCTATGAGAAACCCACAGCCAGCATACTCCTAAACGGACAAAAATAGGAACCATTTCCCCTGAAAACTGGAACAAGACAAGGATGCCCACTCTCACCCCTCCTGTTCAATATAGTATTGGAAGTCCTGGCTTGAGCAATCAGAGAAGAGAAGGCAATCAGGGGTATCCAAATAGGAAAAGAGGAAGTCAAATTATCTCTCTTTGCAGATGACATGATCGTGTACCTTGAAAACCCAAGAGAATCTGTCAAAAACCTCCTTACACTGATAAAGGACTTTGGCAAAGTCTCAGGATATAAAATAAATGTACAAAGGACAATTGCATTTCTTTACACCAATAACAAACAAACAGAAGCCCAAATAAAAAACACAATTCCATTCACAATAGCCACAAAAAAAAAGAAATACCTTGACATCTTCCTAACCAGAGGCATGAAAGACCTTTACAATGAAAACTACAAAACACTGCTCAAAGAAATCAAAGATGACACAAACAGGTGGAAAAATATCCCGTGCTCATGGATTGGAAGAATCAACATTGTGAAGATGTCCATCCTACCTAAGGCAATCTACAGATTTAAAGCAATACCCATCAAATTACCAGCAACATTCCTCTCAGACCTAGAACAAACAATACAGGAATTCATATGGAAACACAAATGACCAAGAATAGCCAGAACAATCCTCAGCAAAAAAAACAAAGCAAGTGGTATCATATTACCAGACTTCAAACTTTACTATAAAGCTACAATAATCAAAACGGCTTGGTATTGGTACAGGAACAGGCATATTGACCAATGAAATAGAATTGAGATTCCAGAAGCAAAACCTCAATTTCTCAACCAACTCATCTTCAACAAAACCTCCACCACCTACCACTGGGGAGAGGAGAACCTATTCAGTAAATGATACTGGGAAAATGGGCTGACCACATGCAGAAGATTGAAACAGGACCCCTGTCTATCCCCATACACAAAAATTAACTCTAAATGAATCAGAGACCTAAATGTAAAACCTCAAACCATAAGAACCTTAGAAAATGAAGGACATACCCTCATGGAAATTGGAACTGACATCCAATTCCCGAACAAAACCCAAAACCCACAGGTCATAAGAGAGAAGATAGACAAGTGGGACCTTATTCAACTGACAAGCTTCTGCAAGGCCAAAGAAACCATCAAGAGAGCAGGTAGACAGCCTACAGACTGGGAAAAAATGTTTGCCAACACCAGGTTTGACAAAGGCTTAACATCCTGGATCTACAAGGAACTCAAACATGCTGAAAAGAAAAAAACAAACAACCCCATTATCAAATGGGCAAAAGATATGAACAGATACTTCTCAAAGGAAGACACCTGAGCAGTCAACAGACACATGAAAAAATGTTCAACCTCACTAATCATCAAGGAGATGCAATTCAAAACCACACTGAGATACCACCTAACTCCAGTCAGAATGGCAATTATCAATAACTAAAAAAATAACAGTTGCTGGAGAGGGTATGGGGAAAAGGGAACACTCCTACACTGTTGGTGGGAGTGCAAACTAGTGCAACCTCTGTGGAAAGCAGTGTGGTGATTCCTAAAAGCTCTAAATATTGACCTCCCATATGACCCTGCAATCTCCCTACTGTGAATATACCCTGAAGAATTCAAATCACTTTATCAAACAGATACCTGCACATGAATGTTTATCGCAGCATAGTTCACAATAGCAAGAACCTGGAAGCAACCATGCTGTCCATCAAAAGAGGACTGGTTTAAAAAAATGTGGTACATATACACGATGGAATACTATGCACCCATAAAAAAGAAGAAAATCATGAACTTCGCAACAACCTGGATTGAACTAGAGTCTATAATACCGAGTGATCTCTCACAGAAACAAAGATCTGAGTATTACATGTTCTCACTCATATAATGGACCTTGAACATCTACTATAATACTTAAAAAAAAAAAAAAGAACTGACAGTAGTGGGAAACTATGGGGGGGTAGGGAGCGGAAGGGAGGTGGGACTAATGGTAGTCAATATCTGTCTGGGGATGGGGAGACACCCCTTATTAACAAGGGTACCTGAATGATGCAGATTTGCATACCCTACCCTTAACTGTACCCCACAATTATATAATAAAAATTGTTTAATAAAAAAAAGTAATCAATAAAAAAAATAAAGTGGACTGCCTGACTTTATATGTCAGTGATTTACAGCCTACAGTATATTGGCATTACCTCAAACTCGGATTCCACAGAATAGAAGGAGACTCCCCTTCTGAGACTTAGTTGGAAATAGAAGGATAGTGATGGTTTTGATTAAGCCTCCAGAAGTTATGGTATCTGTATTGGAAGAACACTTAAGACAAGGTGGAGGGATACCCAGGTTCACACTCTAGGACCTCTAAGACATTGTCATTGGGTGAGGTAGAGGGCCACTGTCAGAGGCTCCTGCAAATGTCCTCTGCAGAAGGGACCCTCAGCTGCAGACCCAGGGGATCCCAATCCCTGGTCCTGCCTGAAAAGTGACTGTTGCTGGGTCACGGGAATGCTGTGGCCAAGACATCCTGCTTTAGTCTTTGTTTTCAAATCTGTCATTGACCCTTCACTATGATGACAGATTCCCTAATTTCCCTATTGCCCAGTCTCAGGTTTATTTTGGGATAATTCAGTGTTTGACTGTCCAGGTCTTTTAGAGGTTAGTTGGACCATCATGTACACTTATTTGTCTTGCCCTTCTCTGGATTATACTCTCTCATAGTGCTCTGGCAAACTTGTACACATACACACACATAAAAACACACCCGAGTCTCATCTAGTTAAGGAATGAGTTGCCAGTAAGATTGTTGGAACTACTAGATATAGCTCTAATGGTTTGGATTCAGTAAACCTACATTTTTTAACATGTTTACTTAGTCTGACAATTCTTTAACAAAAATGGAGTAATCTGAAATGCATAAAGTGAACTAAAGAGAAAGTAAAATGACATATGAATATATTTTGTTAATGTTACATTAATTAAAAAACAAGTATGATTTATTTCATTTCATTTTATTTTTTAACTTTATTTTATTATAAATATGTGACTTACAAGCCAGGATTAGATACTTTAGTCATGTATGTGCAGGTGAAGTTTGGGTCTCCAACTGGTTCTCACTTCCCCTGGTTTAGGATCAGGTACCATTTGTGTTGCTATGTGATGCCCCCCTTCTTCCCTCCCCTGGCAGTGTTTTGTGACTGCTATCCTTCCCTTGTGCTACTGGGGGCCAGCCTCTGCAGGATTCGAGGGTCCCTGGAAAGATTTGGCAGTGTTGGTGATTCTGTTAGGAGGGATAGATATGAAGAAAGAAAGAAAGAGGGGAGAGACTGGAATCTCTCTAGTGCAGAAGCCCCTTTATTGAGAAATACAGAGGGTTTTTATCTCCTAATTTTGCACAGTCAGACTCACATGTCTTCTATGTGAACACAAAACCAGGTGCATGGGGGCGTCCCCCGCCCACCAGATGTTTCTTCAAGCACGAGGAAGAACAAACCCAAAATTGTCTTTCTGTTCCTTATGCTTGGCTAATGTCCCTCAGAAGTACTAGTACAACTTCTAAAAATATTATACCGTTCTATCAATAGTAATCTATATTTTATTTTATTCCATACATTTTACCTATGACTAACTTTCCTAATGATAAACAATCTATTCCTAAACTTAATTCCAACACACACAATGGAACTTAAACAAAATGACTAAAACCAGTTTTTGCATAATGTGGCCCAGTCCAAAGGTCATGCTGGGCTTTCAGCACTAGGGCTCTTTGATGTGGTCCTGGCTTGAACTAGGACTTGTATGGAAGCCAAAACTGCAGTCAAAAGGAAATGGGAACAATGAGTTTCTAAAGTTAGCTTGTGTTCATCCCGGTATCGGAGTTTTTACACTTGAGCTAGCAGGAGGCTGTAGTGCCAAGAAAAGGGAGAGGTAATGGGGTCAACAGCTCCCAAACACATCCTATTGGGCTCGGGGTCAATGGCCCTCCCTGATCCCTAACGCTCAGTGGGCCTCCATGGCCGGCTCCCAACATTGTGCTACTGTGATTCATGTTCAAGTCCTACTTGTGAGTGAGAACGTGTGGTATTTTGTTCTTTGTTTCTGTGATAGATCGTGAAGAATGATTGTCTTCAATTCCATCCAATTTGTTGAGAAGTCTGTGATTTCATCCTACTTTATGACTATGATGTAATATTCCATCGTGTATATGTACCACATTTTCTTTATCCAGTCTACTTTCGATGGGCAGCTGGGTTGGTTCCCTGTTTTTGCTATTGTGAATGATGCGGCAATAAACATGCGTGTGCAGGTGTCCTTTTTGTAGAATGATTTGTGTTCCTTCAGTTATATTGCCAGAAGGGGGGTTGCTGGATCTTATTGATATTGTCACACTATTTTTCCATAGAGGTTGGTCAAGGTGGCACTCCCGCCACAGTGTAGTAGCTTCCCCTTTTTTCTGCACCCGGTCCAGCATCTATCGTTTTTTAATTTACTAATGATGGTTATCTTTACTGGGGTAAGGTGGTATCTCAGTGTGGCTTTGATTTGCATTTCTCTGATTGGTGGGGCTGAACAATTTTTCATGTATCTATTGGCTGCTTGGATGTCTTCTTTTGAGAAGTGTCTATTCATGGTCTCCGTCCATTTTTTAATAGGGCTGTTTGTTTTTTCCTTTCAGTTCATTTGAGTTCCTTTAGATTCTGGATGTTAGGCCTTAATCAGATACACAGTGAGCAAATATTTCTTCCCATTCTGTGAGTTGTCTCCCCACTCTCTTGATGGTTTCTTTTGCTTGGCAAAAGCTTTACAGTTTAATGAGGTCCCACTTGTCTATTTTATCTTTTATGGCATACACTTCTGGGAATTTTGATCAAGAAATGATCACTTATTCCATAGTGCATATGAGTGTCTCCTGCGTTTTCTTCTAAGATTCTTATAGTTTGAGGTTTTACGTTTAGGTCTTTGATCCATTTTGAATCGAGTTTTGTATATGGTGATAGGCAGGGGTTCAGCTTCATTATTCTGCATGTGGTCAGCCAGTTTTCCCAGCACCATTTGCTAAACAATGTCTCCTTTCCCCAGTGGTTGTTATTGATGGCTTTGTCAAAGATGAGTTGGTCAAGAGATCGAGTTTTTGCTTCTGGAATCTCTGTCCTGTTTCCAATGGTCTGTATGTCTATCCTGTACCGGTACCAGGCTGTTCTGAATATTGTAGCCTTATAGTAGTTTAAGGTCTGGAAGTGTGATACCTCCCTCTTTGTTCATTTTGCTGAGGATTGTTTTGGCTATTTGTGCCCTTTTTTTCCCATATGAATTTCTGTCGTTTCCAGGTCTGAGGAGAATGATGATGGTAATTTGATGGGTATCATGTTGAATCTGTAGATTGCCTTGGATAGGATGGACATTTTGACAATATTGATTCTTCTAATCCATGAGCATGGAATGTTTTTCCATTTGTTTTTGTCCTCTTTTATTTTTTTGAGCAGTGTTTTGTAATTCTTGTTGTAAAGATCTTTCACTTCTCTGTTTAGGAAGCAGCCAAGGTATTTCATTTTGTGTGTGTGTGTCTATTATGAATGGCATTGTGCTTTTTATTTAGTTCTCTGTCTGTTACTGATTTATAGAAATGCCACTGTCGTTGCCCATTTATTTTGTACCCTGAAACCTTACCATTATCAGTACATGGAGGTTTTTGAAAGACTTTCTTGGGTTGTCAAGGTATAAGATCATATGGTCTGCAAAGAGGGTTAGCACAAGTTCCTCTTTTCCCATTTGGATACGCTTGATTTCCTTTTCTTGTCTGATTGCTCTAGCAAGGGCTTTCAGCACTATGTTGAACAGGAGGGATGAAAGTGGTCAACATTGTCTTACTCCCATTTTCAGGGGGAATGCTTTCAACTTCTGTCCATTGAGCAGCATTTGGCTGTGGGTTTATAATAGATGGCTCTTATCATTTTGAGAAATGTTCCTTTTATGCCTAGGTGTTCAAGGATTTTTATCAAGAAGGGATGCTGGATTTTGTTGACAGTTTTTTCTGCATCTAATGATATAATCATGTGGTTCTTGTTTTCTGTTAATGTATTGGATTACATTTATGGTCTTGTGAATGTTGAACCAGCCTGGTATCCTGGGAATAAAGCCTACTTGGCCATGGTGGATGATTCTTGAGATATGTTGTTGGATCTGATTTGCTAGGATCTCACTGATAATTTTTCCATCTATGTTTATCAAAGAGATTGGCCTATAATTCTCTTTCTTTTTTAGGTCTTTATCAGGTTTGGGTATCAGTGTGATGTTAGTGTCATAAAATGATTTGGGGAGAGTTCCATCTTTCTTGATTGCCTGGAATACTTTAGATAGGATTGATATCGGCTCCTCCTTGTATGCTTTGTAGAATTCTGCTGGAAAGTCAGCTGGTCCAGGGCTTTTTTTTGTAGGTAGATTTCTTACGACAAAGTCAGTTTCTTGGATTGTTATTGGTCTGTTTAGGGTTTCAATTTCTTCTTGTTTCTATCTTAGAAGGTTATGTGATGTAAGAAAGTCCTACTTATTTTTAGGTTCTCAGGTTTATTTCCATCTGTACAGGTGTGCATTGTAATCTCTAATAATCTTTTGAATTTCTTCTGGGTCAGCTATGACTTTATCTTTTTCATTTCTAATTGCATTTGTTTGGGTTTTCTCTTTTTCTTAGTCAGTCTGGCTAAGGATCTGTCAATCTTATCCTCTTAAAGAACCAGGTTTTGTCTTGTTGATTTTTTCTATAATGTTTTTGTCTTCTATGCTCTGCAGCTGTGACTTTATTTTGGTGATCTGGATCCTTCAGCCAAAGTTAGGATTTTGGTGATCTTGCCTGTTTATCTCCTTTAGGTGTGATGTTAGGGTGTTTACTGTGATATTTCAGTTTTCTTGATGTGCGTTTGCAGAGCTATACATTTTCCTCCTAATACTGCTTTCATGGCATCCCAGAAGTTCTAAGATATTTCTTTGTTTTCATTTGTTCCCAGGAGTCTTTTTACTTCTGTCTGTATTTCCATGTTAACCCAGAAATCATACAGCAGTATGTTGTTTAATGTTCATGTCTTTGTGTGTTTGGGGGGGATCTTGTTGGTAGCAATATTTATTTTTATTCTACTGTGATCTGAGAAATTGCATGCTATTATTTTTTATTTTTGAAATTTGTTTATGCTTTATTTATGTTCAAGAATGTGGTCAATCTTGGAGTATGCGCCATGTGCTGATGAGTAGAATGTACATTCTGTAGTCATTGGGTGGACTGTTCTGTAGATGTCTATTAAGTCCATTTTGTTGAGAATTGAGTTGAGGTTCTGGATCCTCTTACTGATTTTTTTTTTACCTCAATGTTATCTTGGTTGTTAGTGGAGTATTTAAGTCTCCAGATATGACTGTGTGTGAGTCAATGTCCTCTTTTAGTTTGCTTAGCAGTTGATTTATAAAACCTGGTGCTCCTGTGTTGGGTGCATATATGTTTAGGATGGATATTTCTTGCTGATGGATTGAACTTTTTATCAATATATAGTATCCTTCTGTATCCTTTTCAATTTTTGATAGCTTGAAGACTGTTTTATCTGATATTAGATAGCTACTCCTGCCTTCTTCTGTTTTGCATTCACCTGAAAGTTCATTTTCCAGCCTCTGATTTTGAGTCTGTAGGTGTTTGTAGTGAGATATTTTTCCTGGAGGCAGAAGATTGTTGGATTTTGGTTTTTTAAAAAAATCCAGTTTACCACTCTATGCTTTATCAGCAGTGCATTTGTTCATTCATATTAAGGCTGATAATTGAGATATGAGAATTTATTCCTGTCATAGAGCTCTTAGTATGCTATTTTGTTTTAACTTTGACATTAATATATGTTTGTATTTTAATTTTTTGCAGATGTACTGTATGCCCTCTTGACTCTGTGCTTACTTGTACTCATTTTTTTTCTTCTGTGCCCAGTATTTTCTTAAACATCTCCTGTAGAGCTGGCCTAGAAGCAGCATAATCTCATAGGGATTGGATGTCTGGGAAGTATTTTAATTCTCCATCACTGCTGATGCTTAGCTTAGCTAGGACAGAAATTCTTGGTTGAAATTGCTTATCTTTGAGAACTTTAAAAATTGGACACCAATTCATTCTCTGCTGTTAAGTCTGGCTCTATTCTAATTGGTCTTCTCTGGTAGATAGTTTGGCCTTTCTCTCTTGCTGCCTTTAGGATTTTTTCTTTTATATCTACTTTGTGTAGGTAAATTACTATGTGTCTAGGGGGTTGGTCTTCTCATTTGATGCTAGTGGGGATTCTCTGAATTGCTTATACTTGGATGGTCATGTCTCAGTGAGATGGGGTAAGTTATCTTACTTGACCTCATGGAATGCTTGTTTCAAGGTGTTCTCCATTTTTCTTTCTGCCTCAGGGATCCAATCAGGTATAAATTTAACCTTTTGATATAATCATGCATCTCTTGGAGGCTTTGCTCTTTCTTTTTGTGGTTTCTTTCTATGGTTTTAACAGATTGGGTTAATTCCATGTTTTGGTCTTCAAGCTCTGAGATTCTTTTCTCTGCTAGGTTAATTCAGCTTTCCATACTTATCTTCTTGTTATTTATTTCATGAATGGAGTTTTTTATGGCCAAGATCTCTATTACATTTTCACTCAGTTTTGCTTCTTGTTTTTCTTGATTTTTGTTCACTCTCTCCATCCACTCCCTGATCTCTGTTGTGTTTGGAGGTCAATCATTGTGGGTGATTTCCATTGTTTGAGCTCCGTGGTCTGTTTTTCTGGTCTTCCTCTTTAAGACTCTGCCAGTTACTGTGTTATTCCATTGATTTTTCCCCAGTTTTACAGATCTCTTTTCTTTCTCTTTAATTCCATTACTCAACGAGAGAAGGAGAAGCTTTCACTTCTGTTGTTTGCTCAGCCCCCTAGCTTCCCTGAGTAGGGCCTCTGAATTTGTTCAGTTTTGAAACAGGGCTGAGGATAGGGAGCTGTGCTGTCTCTTTGCAATTTTGGTTGTTAAATAAGGTGGAAGGGTAGTAGCTAGAATTCAGAAACTACCTGTAAGACACCAGTGTTCATTGACTGGGACGTAGGCCCCCTAAAACCAACTCCCCACCACCACACTATATGTCCATGTACACATATGTGTGTCCTCTGAGTCCAAGATAAACTAAAAGAAAAAAAAAAGAGAAAAAGAGGAGGAAAAATAAGTGAGAAAAAAAGGAAAACTGAAAAGCAAACACACACACACACACACACACACACACACACATACACACTTCAGAACAAGCCAAAAAATTGTGCATGCTGAGCTCCCTCTTGTGGCAGGTTCTGTAACTTCAGGTTTTTTTTTCCTCCACTGCTATGTTTGGAGAGCTAGATTTTCTTTGTTCTGCTGCAAGATTGCTGACTGGGGTAGGGAGGGCAGGGATGCTGTCATGTTCCCAACCTCCACAGCATCCATCTCATAGTGGGGAGGGGGAGGGGAGAGGGAAGACTTGTATACAGGCAAAGATTTTGAGAAAAAAGCACAGTCTACACGTACCTGGTGTCCATATCATTAAACTCCTTTCTAGAGACCTCTTACAGCATTTGAAACATCTGATTCTCTTCTCATTCTGCAGATTCTATCCTCCCTTAATTTCTATGTTATGGCATTATCTTTACCCCTCCTCTTTATTCTATCATACTTTCTTTTTATTCCTTATAAATTTTGACATTTTTCCAAAATTCTGTGCTTACCTATTCTTTCTGTAATTAAAAATATGTGTAATAATTTTATGCAAAATTACATTTTGCATATATTTCTACACACATATATAATAGTTCTTCTGGGATTTAAATTAATTAAATAAAATACTTCAATTTTAAGTGGACAGTTATTGGCTTTTGGCAAACGTGTAGTTATGTAACCACTACTACAACACAGATATAGCACATTTCTATCACCCTTCCCAAAACCTCTCATGCCCCTTGGCAACCAATTCCCTATCCCCACCTCTGGCCCCAGATAACCTCTGATCTTCTTTCTGTCACTACAATTTTGTCTATTCTAGAATTTTATACAAATTATTTCTATAGCTTTGCCTATTCTAGAATTTTATAAAAATGGAATAATGCAATGCATAATTTTAAAATCTGGTTTATATCACTTAACATGTTATTTTGAGATTCATCCATGTTGTATGTATTGGTAGTTATTCCTTTTTTATTGATAAATAGTATTCCATTGGATGGATATACTAATTTGTTTATCCTTTCACCAATTGATGGTCATTCAGGTGCTTATAAGTTTAAGGCTGGTATGAATGTTGCTGCTATACATATTCTTGTACAAGTATTTATGGCCATATGCTCTCATTTTTTTTGTGTAGACATGTGGGAGTAGCATTGCAAAGTTGTTGGTAAGTGCATGTTTAACTATGTATAAAAATTATCAACTGTTATTGAATGTGCTTGTGTCATTTTGCATTCTCACCCTTGACGAATGTACATTCAAGTAACTTTGCATCGTTTCCAATACTTGCCATTGTCTGTCTTTTTAACTTTAACCATCCTAGTGGGTGAGACCAGTATCTCCTTGTGGTTTTAGTTTGCATTTCTCTGAACAACTGATGATATCAAGCATTTTCTCATGTGCATAGTGGTGATCCACGTATCTTCATGTGTTCATGTGTGAAGACAGACTTAGAAAGGAAACTACTTGTGGATACTCAGCTGATTAAGGAGATTCAAAATTAAAAAAATAAAGTATAGGAAAACCGAAATCAACTAAGTGTGGAACTTTTACATAAATACCTGCTGTAAGTAAAATTTAAAAATTCAACATAAAAGCAAAAGTATTGGAAATAAGAAAACACAGGGTATAGAGAATGAATAATTATATGTAAGTAAAATATGTTCTCTCCTTTGATTAATCAACACACAAAGTCAGGAAATAAAGAAATAGATGTAAAGTCAGATGAAATCCTGTCTCCTGCACAAGACAGGATAAAAATTATGACATCTAAACCGAGGCCTGAGAGAACAGTGAGAATGACCCGGAGAATGGTGGGGATTCTGGTGGTAACAGCAGTTATCCACGCTGACTGAGATCACCAGAAGTCAGTGTATAAGAAGGATGTCATGAGTTTACAGATGCAGCTAAAGGGCAGGAGTGTTGGATTCAGAAAGAGACAGACACAGCAATACTGGAGATGTAGTCACCAAGGTCAGCCCTGGGACTTTGTTAGAGCACTGCCACAGAGATAATGAGCCCTAACTGTGGTTCTCCCTTGGTGTCACTCTTCCCAAGATTCAAAGTTCATGAAGAGAGAGCCAAACTGAACAAACTCAGGCCTGCTGCTGGTCAGAGGAAGGCAGGATTGTCCTTCATGGCCCCATGGAGACAGTTCACAGTCTGGAGGAGGCACAGGAAATTGAGATGCTGTTACCCAGAGGAAGAGGGTGGGTGCCAAGTAACTCTAAAACAGTAAATGCTCACTCCAGGGAAGACAGGCAGGTGAGGGCAGCAGAAACCTACCATGAAGGGCCTTGTAAGTCATGCTAAGAAATGTGGATGTTTTTCCAGGTGCAAATGAGAGTAAATAAAAGGTTTGGAGTAGGAGAGTAACAGATTTGCTTTCCAATTTGGAAAGATGGCTCTGGCTGCAATGGGGAGAGGAAATGGAAAAGGGACTAACTGGAGGCCGTTGCAGTAATCCAGGTAGAACAGAATGTGGTCAAACCAAAATATTAGCTATGGGTTGTGGAGGAACACATAAAACCAAGAGAGAGTAAAGTGATGCAGAATCAAGAGATTTTGGTAACTGACTTTGGGAGTGAAGCAATAGTGCTGAAGCATCATAATAATAAAAAGCAATCTGATTCTGGAAAAACTTTGTTCTCTGCCCTTCTAAATAACTGGCATGCTATATGCTATCCATTGATGAAAACTACATAATTGATCATTTGACTCAGAGCCAAATTTGAATCTCATTTGCATCAACAATGTGGACTCTTGTCATTTGTGACCTTCTTTGTCTTGATCCTGACTTTTATCACCTATATTTTTACTGTTACACTCTGTATATACCCTTCTCATGTAAGGAGATCTAAAATACCTTAAAGTTATAAAACAAACAGAAAAAACTCACCATACCCTCAATCAAAACCACTTTTCTCTTTTCCTAACTTACTAATGGCTCCATCAGTTCATCTATAACCCCAGCTTTGAAAGCTCATCGATTAGCAGTGCCTCTCTCGCTTGCCCATCCTTTGATGCACACATTATATGAAGACATTTTAAAAACAATGCTCTACATTTCATTTCTACTTGCTTCGAGTGAAATCTCTCTTCCCTTTCAGTCTATCAGGCCCCTGATAGCTTTTCCTTACCTACTAACTGTGCACTACTGCCATATTAAATTCTGATTATTTTACTTTGTGCTTTAAACAGTCCACCAGTGCTGATAAGATACAAACCCTTCATTCTGACAATAAAGATTCCCTCTCAGTATATTATGGTATGAAAAATCTAAACACTTTGGAAGCCTTTAAATTGAGTGCATGTGTTGTAGCAGTGTGCTTATGTTTCTTTTTTTTTTATTAAAAATATTTCAGTTGCTTTAGGAGGTGCAAATTATTTTTGCTTACATGGATGCATTGCGTAGTGGCAAAGAAGTCTGGGCTTTAAGTATTCTCTCCACCTCCACCTGTGCACACTGTGCCTGATAGGTGATTTTTTCATCCTTAACCACTTTCCCACCCTGCCCCTTCTGAATCTTCAATGTCCATTATGCCATTCTCTATGCCTTTGCAGTTTCTTAGTTTAGCTCCCACTTACAAGTGACAACGTGTGATATTTGGTTTTCCATTCCTGCATTACTTCACTTAGGTTGATATTCTCCAATTTCATTCAAATGACATTATTTCCTTTTTTAATGGCTGGCTAGCATTCCATAGTATATACACTTTCATTATTCACTGATCAGTTGATGGGCATTTAGGTGGATTCCTAAATTGTTGCAATTGTGAATTGTGGGGCAATAAACATATGCATGCAAATGTCTTTTTTGCATAGTGACCTCTGTTTCTTTGGTTAGATACCAAGTAGTTGGATTGCTGAATCAAATGGTAGATCTACTGTTCACTCTTTTAGAAATCTCCATATTGATTTCTATAGAGGTTGTAATAATTTACACTCCACCAAATGTGTATAAGTGTTGTCTTTTCACTGCATCTGCACCAACATCTATTGTTTTTTGATTTTTAATAATGACCATTCTGACTGGTTTAAAGTGATATCTCACTATGGTTTTAATTAGCATTTTCCTGATGATTAGTGATGTTGAGCTTTTTCATATGTTTGTTGACCATTTGTATATCTTCTTTTGAGAGATGTTTGTTCATGTCACTTTAAAGAGTCTATTTGCCTTTTTCTCAGCGATTTGAGTGTAGATTCTGGATATTAGTTCTTTGCTAGATGTATCGTTTGCAAATATTTTCTCCCATTCTGTAGGTTGCCTGTTTACTCTGTTGATTATTTCTTTTGTTGTGCAGAAACTTTTTAGTGTAATTCAATACCAGTTATTTATTTTTGTTTTTGGTGCATTTGCCTTTGGGGTCTTAGCCATAAGTTCTTTACCTAGGTCAATGTCCAGAAGAGATTTTCCTAAGTTTTCTTCTAGAGAGTTTGTGATTTCAGGTCTGACAATTAAGTCTTTAATCCATCTTGAGTTCGTTTTTGTATATGGTGACAGATAGGGATCAAGTTTTACTTTTCTGCATATAGCTATTCAACTTTCTCAGCACCATTTGTTGAATAGGGTGTCCTTTTTCCAGTGTATGTTTTTGTCTGCTTTGTCAAAAATCAGTTGATTGGAGGTATTTGGGTTTATTTCTGGGTTCTCTATTCTGTTCCATTGGTCCATGTGTCTGCCCTTGTACTGGTACCATGCTATTTTAGTTACTATAGCAGTATAATTGAAGTCAGGTAATGTGACACTTCCAGCTTTGTTCTTTTTACTTAGAATTGCTTTGGCTCTTATGGTCCTTTTTTGGTTCCATACAAATTTTGTGACTGTTTTTTCTAATTCTGTGAAAAATGATGTTGGTAGTTTGATAGAATTGCATTAAATCTATAGTTTACTTTGAGTGATATGGTAATTTTAACAATATTGATTGTTCCAACCCATGAGCATGGCATGTTTCTCCATTTGTTTATGTCCTGTACAGTCTCTTTCACCAGTGTTTTGTAGTTCTTCTTGCAGAGTTCTATTACCTGCTTGGTTAAATAAATTCCTAGATATTTCAGCTTATTTGCTGCTATTGTAAATGTAATTGAGTTCTTGATTTGATTCTCAGCTTGGTTGCTACTGGTGTCTAGCAGTGCCACTAATTTGTGCATTGATATTATATCCTGAGACTTTTCTGCATTCATTTATCAAGTCCAAGAGTCTTTTGGAAGAGTCTCTAGCATTCTCTAGATATAAGATCATATTGTCAACGTATAGAGATAGTTTGATTTCTTCTTTTCTACTTTGGATACCCTGTATTTCTTTCTCTTGATTGCTCTGGCTAGGATTTCCACTATTATGTTGAATAGGAATGGTGAAAGTGGGCATTCTTACTTTTGTTTCAGTTCTGAGGGGCAATGTGTTTAACATTTCCCCATTCAGGATGACACTGACTGTGAGTTTGTCATATATGGTTTTTATTATTTTGAGGAATGTTCCTACTATGCCTATTTTGCTGAGGATTATTTTTATCATGAAGGGATGCTAGATTTTATCAAATTTTTTTCTGCGCCTATTGAAGTGATCATATAATTTTGGTTTTTAATTTTGTTTATGTGGTAGATCACATTTATTTACTCACATATGTTGAAAAATATTTGCATCACTGGGATAAAACCCAAAATCATGGCAATTTTTAATTATTTGCTGTTTAATTTGGCTTGCTAGTATTTTGTTGAGGATTTTTGTACCCATATTCATTGGAGTTATTGGTCTGTGCTTTTCTTTTCTTTTCTTTTTTTGGGTGTGTCTTTTCTTGGCTTTGGTATTAGGGTGAAACTGGCTTCATAGAATGAGTTAGGGAGAAGTTCGTCCTTTTAAGCCTAATGAAATAGCTTCAATAAAACTGGTACCAGTTCTTCTTTGAGTCTGATAGAATTTGTCTATGAATTCATCAGGTCCTGGATTTTTGTTTTTTGTTGTTGTTGTTGTTGGAAGATTTTAATTACAGATTCAATCTTGCTACTTATTATTAGTCTGTTCACGGTTTCTATTTTTTCCTGATCGAAGTTGGGGGTTTATTTATTTCCAAGAATTTATCTACTTTCTCTCGATCACCTGGTTTGTTTACATAGAGATGTTCATAATAATCTCAGATGGTCTTTTGTATTTCTGTGGTATCAGCTGTAATGTCTCCATTTTCAGGAGAAAAACTAAACAAATGAAAACAAACAAACATTATGTAGATGATAAAAAACAAAAAATTGTTTCTTTGAAAAGATAAACAAAATTGATTTACCACCAGTTAGATTAATTAAGGAAAGAGAGAGAAGATTCAAATTAGTTTAATCAGATATAAAACGAATGTTCTGAGATGTCTGTTAGGTCCATTTTCTCTAGGATCCAGTTTAACTCCAATGTTTCTCTGTTGACTTTCTGCCTTTTTGATCTGTCTCTTGCTGTCAGTGTAGTGTTGAAGTCTCCTACTATTATTGTATTGCTGTCTATTCCTTTTCTTAGGTCTAGTAGAATTTTTTTTTTTTTTATAAAACTATAAGCTTTGGTGCTAGGTGCATATATATTTAAAATGGTTATATCTTCTTGTTGGATTGATTCCTTTATCATTTTATAATAAGCTTCTTTGTCTTTTTTCACCATTGTTAATTTAAAGTCTGTTTTATTTGATATGAGAATGGGTACTCTTGCTCATTTTTGATTATCACTTGTGGAATACTTTTTTCCCACTCCTTGACCTTGAGTATGTTAGAGTCTTTGTGTGTTAAGTGGGTTTCTTGAAGGCAGCAGTATTTGGATTGTATTTTTTAAAAAATTCATTCTGGGCTAGGTGGGGTGGCTCACGTTTGTCATCCCAGCACTTTGGGAAGAGAAGTGAAAGGTTTGTCTGAGTCCAAGAGTTCCAGATCAGACTGGACAACTTGGCGAGACCTCGTCTCTACAACAAATCAAAAAATTAGCCAGGCATGGTGGTGCATGCCTGAAGTTCCAGCTACTTGGAAGGCTGAAGTGGAAGGATCATCTGAGCCCAGCAGGTTGAGGCTGCAATGGCCATGAGCATGCCACTGCACACCAGCCTGGGCAACAGAGTGAGACCTTAATTCCAAAAAAAAAAAAAAAAATCTTTCTGTCCATTTGTATCTTTTAAGTGTTGCATTGTGTTCATTCATATTCAGAGTTAGTAATAATACGTAAGATGCTGTTCCATTCATCATGTTCATTGTTACTCAATTGGTTTTGTCCCCTTTTATTGTATTGGTGTTCTATAAGCCCTGTGAGCTTTGTAATTTCCAGTGTTATTCTATTTTGTGTCTCAACCTTTTTCTTTCTTTCTAAAAAATTATTTCACAAATTTTATTGTACTTATGAATCACCTCAACTTTTTTCTTTCAATATTTTGAGCTCCTTTGAGTATTTCTTGTAGTGCTGATCTAGTGTTGACAAATTCTCTCAGCATTTGCTTCTCTGAGAAACACTTTATTTCTTCTTCATTTATGAAACTTGGTTTCATAATCCAGGTATCCATGGCTGGGTTACAGCTTGCTCCTGTGGCGGGGGCAGTGTGTGCTGTGGCTGCGGCGAGGAGAGTTTGGTGCGATGTCTCACACCATCTTGCTGGTGCAACCCAGGTGAGGAGAGTTTGGTGCTATGTCTCACACCATCTTGTTGGTGCAGCCCACCAAGAGGCCGGAAGGCAGGACCTATGCCGACTATGAGTCTGTGAACGAGTGCATGGAAGGTGTTTGTAAAATGTAAGAAGAACATCAGAAGAGGATGAATCCTAACAGCTTGATCACATATGCCATCAGTCAGTTTGATTTCATTGATGATCTGGAAGACCTCAGCTGCCTAGTTTACCGAGCTGGTACCCAGTTAAACTGACAGTATAACAAAGAGTGGATTAAAGAGAAGATCTATGTGCTCTTTTGCCGGCAGGCCCAGCAGGTTGGGAAATAATCCAGGTAGATGAGTGGGAAACATTGGGGATGGGGTGGGCGTGGAACACGAGTGTGTGCAGCGAGCTGTAGTGGGAGTTTTGTATTGTAGGAATCCTGTTTCCATTTTGTTACATTCTAGCCAGAATGGAGTGTATTCCATAAATGTGAGGATCTTGTTCAATCTGAAACCCCTGCTGCCCCCCTTTTTGCTTTTTCTTTTTTACTTAAACATTTTTATGATGATTTAGATGAAAGTTGTGCCTTGTCATTTAATGTTGGCTGCAATCCTTCCAACTGTTGATGTCTCCTTTATAACATTCACTGTACTAACCTTTCTTCAAGCTGAGGTGGGGGTAGTGATGCAGTTTAGCTATGTCCTCAAAATAAAGTCTCAGTGAAAAGTAAATAAATGTTCCTTAGTTATTAAAAAAAAAAATCCTTGGCTGATGTTTATTCTGTTTGAGGAGTTTGAAGATAGGGCCTCACATCCTTTCTGGCTTGTAGAGTTTCTGCTAGGAAGTCTGCTGTTAGTCTGATAGGTTTAACTTATAAGTTATTTGATTTTTTTGTCTGACTGCTCTTAAAATTCTTTCCTGAACATTAACTTTGCATAACCTGAAGACTATATGCTTTGGAGAGGAACATTTTGCACTGACTCTTACAGGGGTTCTCTGTGCTTCTTGTATCTAGATGTTTACATTTCTCACAAGGCCAGGAAAGTTTTCCTCAACTATTCCTTTTAATAGGTTTTCCAAACCTGTTGCTCTCTCTTCTTCCTCAGGAATGCCTGTGATTCTTAGATTTGGATATTTTGCACAACCCTCATTTCTTGGAGACTTTGCTCTGTTCTCTTGATTCTTTTTTCTTTACTGTTGTCTGATTGAGTTAATTTAAAAACCTTGTCTTCAAGTTGTGATGTCTTTTCTTCTACTTACTGTAGTCTACTGTTAGAATTTTCACTGCATTTTGAACTTTCCTAAATTAGTTTTTATTTCCATAGGTTCAGCTTGTTTTTTTTTGTTAAAGTATCTATCTCTTTGGAGAATTTTTCATTTACATCCTGAATAGTTTTAAAATTTTCTTTATGTTAGCTTTCCTTCTCTTGGATCTTATTGAGCAATTTTATTTTTTTAAAAATTTTAATCACTTTAGGGGGTACAAATGGTTTTTGGTTACATGGATTTATTGTATAGTGGTGAAGAAGTCCAGGCGTTAAGTGTACTCTCCACCCCTACCTATGCACACTGTACCCATAGGTGATTTTTCACTGAGAAATTTTATCATCAACCTTTTGAATTCTATCTCTGGAATTTCAAAAAATTCATTTTGGTTAGAGTCCATTGCTGAAGAGTTAGTGTGATTTTTTTGGGAATGTTGAAAACTCTTTTTTTTTTTTTTCATATTGTCAGGATTGTCTTATGGTTCATTTTAAGGTAATTTTGGGATGGAATGAGAAGTGATTGGCTAGAAGTTATTCAATTGACCTGACAATATATGTTGGAAAAATTGTCCTGAATGACTGTGTTGCATTTCCATGTTTGTTGCACATATATGGTATATTTTTGGGATTCCATCTTGTTTTTGTTGGTCTGTTTATTTAGATTAATGTTAGTCCACAGTGTTTTGTTAATTTCAAGCAAGTTTAGCCAATCAAGCACTCTTAACCTCTAACTTTGTAGTATGTGAGTTTTTTTGGTTTTTTTTCTGATTGGTTTTGTCTAATTTAAACACAACTAATACATTTCTTTGTATTTGCATGTGAATTTTAGATTCAGCTTATGAATTCATACCCTGAAATACTTTAAAGTCTAGTAGGATTTTTTTTTTTTTTTTACTGTGATAACATTAAATCCATAGATTGTTTGGAAGAATTTGACATCTTACCTGTGTGGAAACTACATGTACGTATTTAGGAGCTATGTACTTAGGGTTCCTTGAATTTCTCTCAGTACACTCCTTTCACTTATATAGATCCTCCCATTCAAAACAGCAAAGTATAGACACCTCTTCCCTAGGATCCTGAAATATTAGCCAATACAAAATCTACCTTCTGGGTCATCAAACAAGACTTCATACACTTGAAAGCACAGCAGTCATACAAGAAGTGTAGTCTGACCACCATGTGACTCCATTGAAAATCGACAACAAAGAACTCTGGATCATACCAATATTTGCCAAGTCAATAAAAAACATGTAATTAAGACATGGTTTAAAGATGACACACCAATGCCAAATAGTGTTTTAACCTGTATGAAAAAGAAGCACAAAAGTCAATCTGTATGGGATAAATTTTGAGGATATTACCTTTTATGATAGCACCTAAAAGTTATGAAAAACTTTGGGTTACACTTGACATAGCTATAGTCAAAGAGTAGCTGACAGTGTGCCCAGGGCCTAAAAATATTGACTGTACTCTCTGCACCTTTGTTCTTCCCATTGGGACTTCTCAATTGGCTCAACACAAATGGAGAAAAAAGAGCAAGGGAGAGTGTTGATAAAATCCAAAAGGTCAGCATCCCCAGTAGCAGGAGAGAAGTGTGGACAATGAGTGCTGAGCAGCACATGGAGACAATCCAGAAAAATGCTGAAGCTCTGAATTGCCACCTCCCATGCATGGTCAGCAAATCCCTTCTGATAACATGGGTAAATGTGGGTCCCAGTGTGCACAGAACCCACTCTAAGGGAAGATGATTGGGGGCAACCACAGGAGCTATAGAGCACACTGGCTGCACCAGTGAGTGTTGCACACTAAGATAATTTGCTGGTTTAGCTCACAGCAATCAGGTGAAGACAGCATGTTCATCACTCTTCACACATCTCCTGGCCCTGTCACACAGAGGATCTTAATAAACACTGCTTCACACCTCAGCTACTTCCCTATATGTGCCACCTCTGTGGTGTTCATTTTGAATAGTTCGTCAGTCCTAAGCTTCTCACTGTGTTCTTTCCTCAAGAACTTATTGGCCTTTGGGCAAGCAGTCACCATCCCAAGGCAACTCTCCATTTATTCTGATCTGACCTGAAGGTTATCACCCTGACACTGATATCAGTGGCCATGTTTGACTTTCACAATGCTTTACGGAAATACCAAAGAAACAGGAATTCAAGCTTCCCCCAACTTGCCTTCAAGTGTGACCATTTACTCATCCTCAGATCATGTACGAAGGCACACAGGCAACATGCTCTTTCTCTGCTTCTTTCTCTCTATGTGGCAATTTGCATATTGTTATCTGTATGTGGACATTTCTAATGCTTCGTCTCCTCTTCTTTGAAGCTTATTCTGCTTGGTTATAGCATTTCCTCCAGTCCTTTATGTGTCCTCAAGTAGGAACGTGAGTGTATTTTTAGCTAACAATGATGTGATCATTTTATTTAATGTCTATGAAATGGTAGGTTGAGTCAATGAGAATTCCCCCCAAGTTGTGATGACTATTGACTGTGCCTATTTTAGTAAAAATATAATATTTTCCAGAAAACTTGGAGCCCTCAGGTCATTTTTTCCAGCTCACAAAGTAGGCCAAATACTCGATGTCGCCTTCTTCATCAGCATCAAGAAGGTCCTCCATTCGATAAAAAAGCAGGGACCCAAACATCCAATGGGGGAGATAGTCTCTGCTCTGAGGCGATTACCCTGGGGTGTTTGTCCCGGTTTATTCTCCTCCACCAGCCCCTGCTCCCCTATTCCCATGGAGAACAGCATGTTTCTTAGCCTCTGCCATCTTGGGCCAAGTGCATCCTATTCCCCCCTCTTTAACGGTCCTTCTCTGGCCTGGCCGACTGGCATCTTTTGTTTGGTGTTGCCATGGACACGGAGTTCTTTCAGTTACGGAGTGTTTCCAACTGCCAGGTAA